>NW_016107580.1:2791064-2864579 GCF_001604975.1 Cebus imitator | reverse complement strand
AGTTGACCTGATTATGAAGACGTGCTTTAGCCCCAACCGAGTGATTGGACTCTCAAGTGACTTGCAGCAAGTAGGAGGGGCATCAGCTCGCATCCAGGATGCACTGAGCACGGTGTTGCAATACGCAGAGGATGTGCTGGTGAGAGGGGAAAGAAAAAACAAAGGGGAGGACATAGGTCTCCATCCTGGAATCACTGAGGCACATGCTGATGAAATGGTAGTGCCCAGTGGTTATAATTAACTGCCTCATTGAGTCTTTGTTTTGATGATCAGTCTGGAAAGGTGTCAGCTGACAATACTGTGGGCCGATTCCTGATGAGCCTGGTTAACCAAGTACCCAAAATAGTTCCTGATGACTTTGAGACCATGCTTAACAGCAACATCAATGTGAGTGCCCTTCCCGAGCCCTTGCTTGCCTGGTTTCTTCCCCACCTCAGCATGTACACTCAAATGTGAAGAGAGTTGGGCGAGGCATCCTGGAGTACAATACAGGGCTTCACTTATATAACCCCTATGAAGTCCAAGTTGGGAGGAAGGAAGAGCTGTGGTACGCATGGTTGAAGATTTCCTTCCTTCTCCTCCCTTGATTCCATTGTCTCAGTTACTGCTGATACTACTGTGACTTACTGTCTAAATTTGTGATGGAAAGAAAAACTAAAATTCAAAGGTTAATGAAAATGCAATTATTTTCCTCGTTTGAGTTCACAGACCCGCTGTATTCCATCCATGGGTCTCAGCTAAGGCACCCCTAGTCTATAAGTGTATCAGTAGAGATAAGAAAGTCTTCTCAAGCATTGCCTTTCTGTCTTCTACCTTTTTGACTCTTACTCAGTATCTCCTAGCTGTCATTTATTCATGACTGTCCTCGCAGTGTCTACCATGGAGCTGGCCAAAGCCAGCCTTTGTGCTCCCTTTCCATCCAACCCCTCGCTCATTTTGTATTCTTTGTCTTCCAGGACCTGCTGATGGTGACCTACCTGGCCAACCTCACACAGTCACAGATTGCCCTCAATGAGAAACTTGTAAACCTGTGAATGGGCCCCGGGCAGTATACCTGCCAGTCTGGGTCTCAACCCCAGGACTCAGAAGTGAAGGAAAATGGGCTTTTTGTGGTCTTGAGTCACACTGAGGCAGTCAACTACCTGTGACTCTAATAAACATAGCCTACCTTTTGTAAGTTAGTTTCATCTTACGTGAGTTTATTGCCGGGTGGAAGGGAGGAAAATGTTTTAGATCACACAGAAACCAGGAAGTAACTATTATAGGTGGAGAAGCTGGTTATGTGTTTGGCATGTTAGTGCTTTACCAAACTGTTCTTTTGGTTTTCAATATGGAAAGGTGTCCTTTGGCAAAACTGAATCTTTTCTTGAAGATTCATGTGATTTCTACAGGAAATGAAAATAAGAATCCATGGAGAAAAAATACCTGAGAAAATTGGATGCTTAATCTGAACTAAAAGAGTAGAGTGTGTAGTTACTATCTTAAAATACATTAATAGTTAGATGGAGCTGTTTGCCACTTTTGTTCAGGGAGGCAGAATTAAGATCTGTGGGTTAAAGATGAAAGAGATTTCCCCAAAACTTCAGAAAATTCTTAGGTGCTGTCTGTAACTTGAGAGTACAGTGTTGGGTTATATTGAGGTCTGCTAGTGGCTCAATTTAAGCAAAGACTAGATGGCATTTCCCAGGGACCTTGTATGCTAGAGTACTTGCCTGTATAACTTCAGACATCCCTTTCGTCTGGTATCCTGAAGTTCCACCTTGCCACTCTGTGTCTTAGAAAGAAATCGCTATTCAAGGACTGAGGAAATTACATACTGGAGTGGAAAGGTGAATAAAGGCAATGGGGAATTAAAAAGGCCTGGATCCTAGTTCTGAGTTATGTGTAGCCTTAGGAAAGATAAATTATAAGAGTTAAAAATGTGCATCATTAACATAGCCCATTAGGGTATTTGGAGGATTCAATTAATTAATAAATGTCAGGTTAATCAACACTTGCAGAGAATAGTTCCTGGTATGTAGTAAGCACACATAGGTGGTAGATATTATGATGTCTGAAGCTGAACAGTTTGAAAGTAATAAGCAACATGAACCCCATCCTGGAACTCAGTTCTGAGATGCGTAACCTTAGGAAATACAAGTTATGGGAATCATAAAGGGTGAATAGTAATGATACTTTCTTATAGGTAGGGAAATGTAAACAGAGGTTATCTGCAAAATGATAATTAATGATGGGCCAAATTGTGAGGTTAAAAGTAGAAAGCATGGTGGGAAGAAGGTTAATCAAAGTATTTCAGTATTCTTATATTTTTGGGAGGAGCCAGTTAATATCAACTTAGTCTTTTTAAGTATACATGATAAAATTCCATGGTTAGTTACGAGAAGTATATATAATCTCTAAGTGAATAGTGATGAGAGATCATGGAATAGTAGGGAAGAAACAAAATTTTAAATTTGAGAAATAAGCATAAAAAAGGTGGATAAAACAAAATAAGATGCCAAAACAAGTCCAAATAAATCAGTAATTACAATAAATGTAAAAGTATTAAACTAGCCCAAGGGGGGAACATTGAATATTAAATCCCAATCATGCTATTTATAGGAGACACATCTAAAACAAGGACATAAAGTTACCCTGCAGCTGTGAATAACAATATAGGTGAATGTGAATAAAAGGTTGAATGCAAAAAGCTGGTCTTGGAAGACATGATACTCCTAAAGTTCAAAAACAGGTGAAACTTGTTGAGACATACAGTTGGCCATCTGCATATGTGGGTTCCACATCTATGGACTCAACCAACTGCAGGTTGAAAATATTGAGGGGAGGCCAGATGTGGTGGCTCACGCCTGTAATCCAAGCACTTTGGAGGCCAAGGCAGGTGTTTCACCTGAGGTCGGGAGTTCACAATCAGCCTAACCAACATGGTGAAACCCCGTCTTTAAAAAAAAATTAAAAAATGTAAAAGAAAATATTGAGGGGAAAATTGTCTCTGGACTAAGCCTGTAGAGACATTTTTCCCTAAACAATACAACAAGTATTAGTGTTTACATTGTATTAGGTATTATAAGTAATCTAGAGATGACTTAGAAGTATATGAGAAGGCATGCACAGGTTATGTGCAAATGCTGTATATTAGGATTTTGGTATCTGTGGGAGGTTCTGGAACCAAATCCCCCATGGATACTAAGAGGTGACTGTGTATATATATGTACAGTCTGTTCTTGTTATCTATAGTACTATAATTTACTATGAACACTGAATTCGAGAGTACTGAACCATTCCCGAGGGAAATACAGGGTGGGGTTCCTATGAGCCTCTGGTCACGTTTTCATCAACCAATCAGTACGTAAACTTGTTACATGTTTTTGTGTTTGAAGACAACTTAGTATATATGTGGTTGACCCATGAACATTGAACTTAGGCAACCTAACATTCCTGAATGAAGCTTACCTCAGTTTCTCCAGGAGGCACCTCACAGTCTTCTTGCAGTTAGGAACACTTGGTGCTGTGCTTGGGGGCCACTTTAAGCAGCAAAATCCATAAAAATGCAAAAGACGCACTAAATAGACTGAAAAGATACTTGTTTATGAGAGCTGAAACAAGAAGGCCTTGTTCCACCTCAGCTGGGAACATGGAGAGCAGGGAATTCAAATTTTTCTACATGCTCCATGTCCGCAAGTGACTGCAAAAGCCCAGCAAGTACTGATATTGGAGTTAGGAATAAATTTTAGCCAGAGGTAAATTCACAAATACGAAATCTGCAAGAAATGAGAATTGACTGTGTGTGTGTGTGTGTGTGTGTGTGTGTGTGTGAACCAAAAAGCAAAAGTAAGTAAAAATTCTCAGTAATGTTTACTTTGGTGGTGAGAAGAGGCAGGCAAGTAAAATAAATATTGTTATTGGCAATGATCTAGTTTGAGGTTGGGCAGTGGCTTCATCATGGGTATTGATTATATTATGAATAGCCCAAGCTGAACTAATGACCATAGTGTGGTGTTATCATTACTTAGCTTTGTTCTAGACCTAATAGCTATTGCATTTAAACAAGAGAAAATAGATACAGATACTGAAAATAAAGTGGGGCTGGGCTTGGTGGTGGCTCACACTTTAGGAGGCCAAGATGGGTGAATCACTTGAGGCCAGAAGTTCAGGAGCAGCCTAGCCAACATTGTGAAACCCCATCTCTACTGAAAAAAATCAAAAATGCAAAAATAAGCCAGCATGGTGGCACGCACCTGTGGTCCCAGCTACTTGGGAGCCTGAGGCTGGAGAATTGCTTAAACCCAGGATGTGGAGGATGCAGTGAGCCAAGATCGCACTACTGCACTTCAGCCTGCGCGACAGAGCAAGACCCTGTCTCAAGAAAAAAGAAAGTGCAAAGGAGGAGGTTTTTTGTTTTAAATTAGTACTACCGCATTAATTTGGTTGAAGAAAACTTTAAAATGCTCATGAGAAACGAGATGTAATCACTTGAAGGTATATCATGTTGTGAATAAGATTCATTTTAAAGGGTCAGTTTTCCCAGTTAAACTACATATTTGTCATCATTACAATAAAATACAAAGAGCTATTTTGGAACTGGGCAAGCTGTTTCTAAATGTATAGGGAAAAATAAAAATGTCTCCAAAAAGTCCCTGCAGAGAGAAACTAGCCCTTCCAGATAGTAAAATATGTAACTATGTAATTAAAGCAATATGGTTCATAAAAACATAAAACCAAACAGTTTAGTAGATTGAAAATGCAAGTGTTGATGAGGATATAGAGAAAAGGGAACCCTTATACACTTGGTGTGAATGTAAGTTAGTACAGACATTGTAGAAAACAGTATAGAGTTTCCTCAATAACAATAGAACTATCATGATCCAGCAATCCCACTTCTGGGCATATATCCAAAGGAAATGAAATCATTATGTTGAAGAGATACTTCCACATTCACTGCAGCATCATTCACAATAGCCAATACATCAACCTCAGTGTCCATCAACAGAAGAAGTACTTGTTAACGTTATTTATAATTTTCTGGAAACATGATATTTCATTAAAAATTAGAGAATCGACCTTTACCTTGGGAAGATGTACATACTAACTTCCCATGTGTCCAGAAAATTAGGCCTCCAATGGGTTTTCATTTGTGTGTGAAATGGCTCAGAAATGAACAAGAACTGAAAGTTACCCAACTCATCTTTGTTTCCAGAGTGCCCTGTGCTCCATCACGGGGCTACCCCCATGCCTCAACCCATTCACAGCTCTTCTGCCTCCTCCACTCCCTGTTCAGCCTCCTGAGTAACACTTCAGGGTCCGAGTGCAAAATCCATGCCTGCCTTCTTTCCTTAGAGGCTGCTCAGAGCCTGGAGTCTTTGACCCTCTTCTGAGAAGTGGAGGACAGAAGAACTGAGACCCTGACCACCTCTCAAGAAGCTTAACTTGTTCAAGCCAAAGACAGCCAAAAGCAGGCCCTCTTTCCTGGAACTGAGATTGTAGACTGCTACAGGAGCCTAGAGAAGGCATGGAGGAAGAATTTCACTGAGGAAATGGAAGCAAAGCCCTGGAATAGAGCTTACAGGACGGCCAGGAGGTATACCTGGAAGTGAGACTAGGCTGAACAAGGCAGAGGTAAGCTGTGGTCCAGACACAGTGAAGAGACTAAGAGAATGGTCTGTGAAGGCACGTTGGTGCCCAGATAGCTGAAGGAGCACCCAGAAGCTTTGGAAAAGAGGGCAGGGGTGCCTTTCAGGGTGATCACACCACTGGCAGTCTGAAAGATGAATTGGAGTCATCCAAATGAGCAGTAAAGGTGTCCTAGAGCGGGATGAGGCCCAGGAAATGGAGAGACAGAAACACTCAAGAGAAACAGTGGCCCAGCCCTCCTGAGATAGGCTCTCCCAACACCTTCCCCACCTGGAGTACACGCTGAGCAGGAAGTGGAAGCAGTGACCATTGAGAGCAGTTAGGAAGTTATGGCTCAAATGGAATTTCCACAGTATACAGAAAATTAGGACAAGCCCACAACACCTATAACTAAGGTATTATTCCAAAGCCGTTAGGCTTCCTGCCCCCAGCTGCCTGTCCACCCTACCACAGTCATCTCCCTTTTCAAGGCTGTCAACAATTTTACCCAAATCTCTTCCTATCCAGCCCTTCAGAGAGCTTCCCAAGAACTCCCTAGCCAATCATTTTCCTGACTAGAACCCTCAAATTATTAATCCATTTTATTCCCAAAATTATATCACATCTTTCCACTGATCTGAGCCACTTAAATTAATTGATCCTTTCAACTAGTCCCGCATACCATGCCAACCACCCTGCCCTACTAAGCCATGGGCCCACCACCCCACAACTTCTCACTCTCTATTCCCCAGAGAATCTGCTCAGCATCAGTTACCAAGTGGCAATGAACTTTGTTCTGATGGTTGCTTTGACAGAGAACATTAGCTTTATAGGCATAAATGGTATGTTCCTGTACCTTCCCGACGAGCTTCAATTTACACTGAGATCATGAGCATTTTTACCTTAGGGGAATCCTTATCCAGTGGACAACATGACACTAAGCCCATGGATGCATTGATCCCATGGAACCGCAACCTAGGCCATCTTGATCACTTGACTCAGAAGGGAACATGTCAACCCCAAGGGAACACATCGTTCCCAGGAACACTGACTCTCTGTGCATACTGGCTCTGTAAGAACTCTGCCTCTGTGGGCCCTCGACCAGCAAGCAGATTAATCTCAGGTGGCCATGAGTCACTGCAGCATCTCACTGGCCCACTGACCCCAGGTACACTAACAGCATTTGCTCTATAAGCATTATTTATTCATTTAGCTTTCACTGGGCTTCATTATTTGCCAAATATTGTTAGCATTGAATGAATAAATTACACTTTATGATAACTGGGGGATAGAGGAAAAGGGGAAACAGGCAGTTTTGGAGACTGTGTCTATCTTGAGCTGGTGGGAGGAAGGAGGGTTTGAGGCCCCTTTCCTCTTAGCGAGCTCAGGAGGGATCCCAGGGTCTGTGGTTCCATCTGGATCAGGTGAAGCACACACAGTGAGCCTGTCTCTTTGCTCTCTGCAGAGGGTGGGGACAGGACCCCCTGTTCCTGTTGCCAAGTTGGTCTACTGGAGGACTGCACTGTATTTTCACCACCTTAACAAGAGACAAGGGATATTTGTGACCTTACAATGACCTTGGTGTGTAGGGCCAGACAGGGAGGGCAAATCAGCTCACGAAATCTCAATCACCTTTTTTGAACAATGATATTTTTATTGTTATGAGTAACATTTATTTTCAAGGATTAGAAAATATAGAAAAAAAGAAGAAAACTGAAATAATTCAAATTTGCCCTCAATGATCATTGTTGTTAACTTGTCCTACCAATCCCTTTTCTCTGCAAATAACTTTTTTTAAAACAATGTTTTGAATTTTGCATTTTGTCTTTTTTTAAGCTAAACATTTTAGAATGATCATTATCCAGGTCATTAAATCTTCAAAAACCTTATATTAAATAGTTTTATGGGTTCCTACGATATGGGTAAACTATGATTTACTTAAGTGATTTTCCAGTGTTGGGCATATGAGTTCTTTCTGATTTTGTGCTAATAGGTATCTTCCGTAGTCAACAACTATGTGCAACCATGAATGTCTGAGTTTCTGCTTCTTTGGGTCAATCTCTCTCCCTTTCTCTGTGTCATACTTTGTGACGTGGGACGCCCACGTCGTGCTGCTCAACCTCCGGGTTTGAAGGAGACCATCATGAAAATCCACCTTTGGCTCTGCATGCCACCTTTCCACAGGATTCAGACACTAGGGAGGCAGGGCATGGCAAGATGACAGGGGCCAGAGACAATGTTACCCCACTTTTTTGGCCTCCAAAGCCCATACTATAAACCTCCCCACTCCTCCATTGCCAGAGCCAGAGCCCTCATGAAAATGAACCCAATCAAATCAACTTTTGAAGAGCAAATGAGATTCTAGGGACATGGGAATCTGATCGCTGTTCCCTTTTCCCACCCACAATCTATGGCCCATCCTGAGCCTGAGGACTGGTTGAAGGCAAGTGAGGCCTTGACCTCTGCTGGAATCCTGAGAGGGAGAATTATCTTAGGGTTTTGTCCCTCGCGGGCCAGGAGGGTCCTGGGAAGCCAGCACAGAAGGTTTAGCAAGGACCAGAAAGCTGTAAAGCTGGGAAGAATGTGGTCCACAGAGATCTGTGAAGGGAAGCACGTGCGGGGATTTTACTGGATTCTTGCTCCGACAAGAAGGATTAAACAGGTAAACTGAGTCTTCCCCTCCTGGAGACAGGACAGTGTAATGAGACAAGGGCTTCAGCAGGGCATTGGCATCTGGCCTTGTTCCAGCCCACCCATCCCAGATGGAGAAACCGCTTTCCCTCCCAACACCCACAGAGCTCCCAACAACTGCCAGACTCAACCCCACCAAACTTCACTCCACTCTCCTTAGAACGTCGAGGAATCAGTTCTAACTGAAAATTTACTTGGTGCAGCCTGAAACTATGACTCCAGGTTCTGAGCATATCTGATGAAGAAACTGGCATTTTCCCCACATACTAGATAGCATTTTCAGGGGTGTTCAAAGAAAACACACATTGTTTAAGACAGGAACCTAATTGCCAGCACTGACTTGCTTCTCATTGCAAAGTCTAGGAATCCACGCATACTCAGTAATGCAAGTCCTTGCAAGCTGACAAAATTCCGGTTGTCTCCCTTATCACCAGCGATGTCTCCCAGAAGGCAAGCAGTTGCCTGTGACAGTGATCTCAGCTGTGAATTAGATGTTTGTCCCACGATAGTTTGTCTGATCCATCTTCTCTGCCACTCCTGTGAAGGTATTTTCTGTCTCATTAGGGTCTTCCAGCCCTTTGCTTATGTTTCTGTCCCATGCTGATGGTCATCAGTTTTGTAATGGTCTCTGTCCCACAGTGTTGGTCCCAGCGATGGTAAAGGCCACCAGTCTCAGGAGCATTGCTCTATGCCGGAGGCTTTCTGAGTCATGGCCACTAGAGGACACCCTTACACCACTTAAAGGCCAAAGGTTGCCCGTGGCATTCCCATAGTTCCTGAGTTGTTTTCTGAGGGCCTGCCCAGAAAAAGCACCTTCCACTTTGGAGATGCCAGGATGATGCAAAAAAAAAAAGTGACCAGAGCTTTCGGAACTGCCTCTCTTGGCCACCTTTGAGCCCTAGAGTGATGAAATCAATGCATCTTCCTCCAACCCCACCCCCCAAAATCACTCCAAATAAACACATAATATTTCTAAATGTGGTTTGATAACACAGTTTCAAGTAAATCTACTAGGGCCCACTCCCCTTCCAATCTGATTCTAATCTACAAACCCCTCTATACAGAAATTCTGGAGCTGCTGTTGCCCAGGAGAAGCCCTAGCCCAGGACCTGACAACCAAAATGAGGTTTCTGGAGCTTTCCTTCCAGGGAGAAGGTGATGCTTGTAAGTGAACCTGGGCTTTCCACATGGTACTAGAGTTCTGGAAAGGGAAGTGAGGGACTCTTGCCAAATTCTGGAGGTTAGAGAAGTGAGAGATATAAGATAGGGTCCTGTCCAACTGTCCCACTAAAATCACTTTATTGATTAGAAGTGCAAGGGATAGACAGAGCCCCAGATTTAGATCTAAAAATTCAGCTGGAGGCAGAACATAGTTTGGGTCCCATTGCAACAGAATGTCTGACAAAGACTCCGGGGAAAATAGTTTATGTGTGAGGTGATTTGCATGTGACTCCTGTGGTTACCATAGTAAGTACAACATTCCACCCTTATCCATGCGGGATCCACTCCAAGACCCCCTGTGGATATCTGAAGCCATGCTTGGTGCCAAACTCTATATACTGTGCTTTTTCCTAAACATATATGCCTATGATAAAGTTTAATTTATAAATTAGGCACAGTAAGAGATTAGCAACAATAACTAACATAAAACAGTACACTTACAACAATATACTGTAATAAAAGTCATATGAATGTGGTGTCTCTCTCTCCCTACCCCTCTCCCTCTCAAAATACCTTACTGTACTGTACTGCGTGTAACTGCAACTGCAGAAAGCAAAACCGTGGATAAACCATGAAGAAGAGGGCGCTGTTGTAGCATAAACTTGGTAGCTTAAGACAACAGAAACCTATTTTTTCACGGTCTTGGAGGCTAGAAGTCTGAGATCAAGGAAAGATCTTTGCTGCCCCAAAGCCTTTATTTTATTTTATTTTTATTTTTTTAAGACAGAGACTGACTCGGTCACCCAGGCTGGAGTGCAATGGCAGGATCTCAGCTCATTGCAACCTCTTCCTCCTGGGTTCAAGTGACTCTACTGCCTCAGCCTCCTGAGTAGCTGGGATTACAGGCATGAGCTACCTGCCCAGCTAATTTTGTATTTTTAGTAGAGATGGGGTTTCACCATGTTGGCCAGGCTGGTCTCGAACTCCTGACCTCAAGTAATTCACCCACCTTGGCCTGTCAAAGTGCTAGGATTACAGGCGTGAGCCACCACCCAGCCCCCAAAGCCTTTAGAAGAGGATCCTACCTTGCCTCTCCCAGCTTCTGGTAGCTCCAGGCTTTCCTTGGCTTTCAGCTACAGCATTTAGGTCTCTGTGGTCACGTGGTATTCTTTTGCATCCAAGTCCAAATGTCCCTCTTCTTATAAGATCACTTGTTATTTTAGGTTATGGCCCACCCTAACGAGCCCATTTTACCTTGATTACATCTGCAAAGACCCTATTTCCAAATAAGGTTTCACAGGCACCAAGGGTTAGGATTTTTTTTTTCTTTGGAGACAGAGTATTGTTCTGTTGCCAGGCTGGAGTACAATGGTGCAATATCAGCTCACTGCCACCTCCGTCTCCTGGGTCCAAGTGATTCTTGCACCTCAGCCTCCCAAGTAGCTGGTATTACAGGCATGCACCATCATGCTCAATTAATTTTTGTATTTTTAGTAGAGATGGAGTTTCAACATGTTGGCCAGATGGTCTCAATCTCCTGACCTCATGATCCTCCCTCCTCGGCCTCCCAAAGTGCTAGGATTACAGGCATGAGCCACCGCGCCCAGCCAGGACTTCAACATATCTTTTGAGGGGGACAAAATTCATCCATAATATGATCTTAGAAGTGAAAGCAAATGGAGACAAGGATGGGAAGAAGTTAGCGCAACCTAAGGTATTAAGCTGGTTATTTCTGCAGCAACAGGGACTGAGTCCCACTGAGGAACCTCTAAGGAGCTGTGTGACCTAGCCCTCAGAATTCTCCCACTAAGGAACTGGAAGGCTGGGGCATTTAGCCAGTTCCCCCATTGGCTGAAGAATTCTCCTAGAAGGCTGGCTAACTTCCTCATACTTAGAGGCTACAACCATAACAGAGCTGCTTCCCCCACTAGCCACTTAAGAGAGCTTGAGGTGAGATGCAAACCCTGCGTTTGGGACTGTCCGCCACCACAGTGCTGAAAAGAAGGCGGCACCCCAGTGTTAGAGAGGGCACCCCCCTTACTCTGCTCAGATCTGCTCCTGCCACACAGCAAGTCCACACTATCACCGACTCTTTTAGAGTGTGGATTCTTCAAGAGTATGAAAGCTCTTAAAAAAAGAAAAGGGACTTTCAAGAGTAGGATTAGTGGAATCAACCATAGTCCCCCGTGGCAGCTGGTCCTCAGCCACAATTAATATTCATCATCTCCCTGCACCCTCCCCAACCCACCAATTCCAGATTTCTCTCATGCCTGTTCAACACTAAAGCTGGTCTGGGCCGCTCTTCCTGAGAGCCTGGGCCCCTGACTGTCTCGCCGTTACCCTACTTTGCTGGCTGTGATTCCTATGCACCGTTATCACTCGGCCTGAAGGCACCAAGAGACACTCCAGCGCCCAAGTTTCAGATTAATCCGCCCTGCCTCATTACACAACAGCCACCTTAGCTTCTCAGGATGGGGGTTGATTGTCAGCTCCAATATGGTCACTCTTCTTACCTGATGGTCCACTGGCAGGAGGAGTGCAAAGCGACCCAGCAATAGAGTCGATGGAAACTTCTCATGTTAATCAATGGAACATTTCCCCCTGAGAATCAGAACCTCTGATGCAATGAAGCCTGCTGCAGAAATACAAAGCACAGTTTCTGCAAGGAGCTGGCTGGAGTGATGCTGAAAGGGGCCAGTCCTATTTCTACCTGTTGGTTACTCCGGCCCTGTGTGTCCCAACACAGCGCTACACATCATCCCATAGTTTAGTGCATACACTACATCTTGGAGGACAGTGACCCAATCCACAGGGGGTCATCCCAAAGCTGGTTCCTTCCCTGGACTTTAATAGGCCACTCACACTTTCTACCCCTTGTTTCCAAGTAATCCAGTATATTAGAAAACTTTTTTTTTTTTTTGAGATGAAGTCTCACTCTGTCCCCTAGGCTGGAGTACAGTCGCATGATCTCGGATCACTACAACCTCTGCCTCCCAGGTTCAAGCAATCCTCTGCCTCAGCCTCCCGAGTAGCTGGGATTAGAAGCACCCACCACCACACCTGGCTAATTTTTATATTTTTAGTAGAGATGGGGTTTCACCACCTTGGCCAGGCTGGTCATGAACTCCTGACCTCATGATCCACCTGCCTTGGCCTCCCAAAGCGCTGGGATTACAGGTATGAACCACTGTGCCTGGCCGACCCATTTTTTTTTTTTTTTAACAAGACCACTGTCATGATCCTTTATCATAAAACAGACACGTGAGCTGAGACTTCATTATGCAGGATCCCATGGTGATAAACTAGATACTCTGTAAACCACTGGTGAAGCACAACAAGAAAGGAAAATAAATCAGAAGAGGTGTCCATCTTTTCTTTGTCAATAAGGACAGACTGCTGCCCCCTCAGGGTGGAAGGAATCTGACTTCATTAACTTTCCACCAGGTGCTGGGGCAGTCCCATGAAGGAATGCACCATAGCCAGGATCCAGGCTCTCTGCTGCATTCAGCAGCAGTGGCAGGTAAATAAGCCTTGGTGAGAGGGAGTCCCTGTGGTTGGGCCTGTACAGAGCTTTCATCTCTGCCTTGTTCCCACTGCCTTTATGGGCTCAAGCTCTTAGTTGAGGATTGAAACCAACTGATATTCACCAGACAAATACTTCTTCATACCTGGTCATTGAGTGCCCTCTGCACAGCAGATGCTGTCTAAATGGGCATTGACAGGAGGCATAAAGCTCTGCACATTCTGGTCCTACTCCATCAGTCCATCCACATGCATCTCCCCTATACTTCCTTCTCCAGTGTTGCTTCATCCAGGCCTGTGACCTCCCAAGTGAGTTGTTCTCCAGTGCCCAGAGGTCCACGTGTACTGTTGCCTCAGGCCATGCCTCCGACATGCAAAGTGGATGGCCCAGCTTACTGCCCAAGTTTCTTCCCCCTGGGAGGATGTCCCCTACACTCAGCTTAAGAATCTCTCCTAAGTGGGTATGTAGAACGGCTGGAATTCATTTTTGGTTCATACCACCGTATTCAGCCATGCATCAGGCTCAGATTTTTTCCTCCTACAACAGTTGGTGGCATGGGACACTTCCACAGGAAGGAGGTTGGTGCAACAGGGATAGATGACATCGAGTTCGAATTGTGTGTTCACATAATTTACTTGTGCCTTCTGTACCTATCTGGATCCAACGCGAAATCATTGTCATCATACAATGAATTGCTAATTTCTAACTGGTGAACTGGCAAACATAAAACACCCAGTCCATGCCTGGATGCATTTATGACTGGTGTCCAAGATCAGTATGGGCAGATCTAGTCATATAGTGTCCTGATGTCCCACACCAGGTATTCAAGCTCTATTAGGGCCCAGGTGCACACTATGAGCTCTCTCCTTGCAAATATGAGTTCTCTGCTGCAGAAGGCAGGGCCCAACCCCAAACCTAAAAGCTCCACACAACTTTCCTGAGACCCGACACAGGGCTCTTATCTAACAGATACCTCTGGCACTATTGGACTTTCAGGTCATCAAACCCAAGAGTTGGAGCAGCCGGCACCTCAGTTTCAACCCACTGAAGATTCCTTTCTTGCCTTAGTCCACTTAGAACTTAAATAGTGGGTCATCTGGCCTCATATAATAAATATATTTTAACCGACATCTCTGAGCCTCCTGACTCTCAAAAAACCTCCAAGGTAGTTACTTTCTTAGGTTGGGTTTGCAGAAGCAGACACTGAGACAAATATTCATATTCAAGTGATTTATTAAAGGACTGCTTAGTTGGTGTGATAGTAAAAGAGTAGCAACTGGCTCTCTGGAAAGAAAATAAATAAGTTTGATTTATACATCAAGCATGTATAAATTTTGATTTATACATCAACAATTTCCCCAAATACCCTATAGTGAGCACATCCACCACAACCAATCTGAAGCTACCAACAGGACGTCTCTGAGCATGGAGTTGGGAAGAGTTGCTAACAGTCAGCTCTTGGGACTAGCCAGTGTCAGCACACCACTGAAACGCAGCTAGGGAGATAAGAAAAGGACCAGGTGTCGGAGGACAAGAAAAAAAAGAAGCCAAGCAAGAGAGTGATTTCAGGCAAAGTCTCATAGAGGTTACAGTCAACACTATCCTACAGGGAAACTCTGGAGTACAAGCTACATCTCAGCGTTATCTACATGCAAGGCAAGAATGCGGCACTCTCTCGCTCCTGCATCTGTCAGGCGTAGGCAAGGGCCATCCCAGGGTGGACGCAGATCCTAGGTACCTATCATGGCTCTTTTTAAAGATGAGCAAAGTGGTTCCGGCTGTGTGAAGGCGGTCCTTAGAGAAGAGGTGCAGGTCCTTGGGTTTTGGGGGCCCTTTGGAATATTCTGCCTGATGAGTGTTTTTGTGTGCTGGGGGCCTTGGGAGAAGCTGTATCAGTTTGACGAGATAAGTTTATCCTAATTAAATGACTTATGATGAACTCTTAGTTTTGCTCTGGGGATGGGGGAAGAGGGAGTTGTTGGAGCAGCTGTGGCCAGTTATACGGGCTTTTCACGTCTCGATGACTGACTCCACATTAAGAGCTTTGGATACCAAGGCTTGGGTGAGCTTCCCCAATTGGCAACACCACCATGTATGATCACACACTGTTGCTGGAAGAATGAAGTGAGTCCTCATGCAGCCCCACCAGACGGGGTCACCTGTACGAATGCATGTGGTTTCTCCTGGCTTTACCCCAAAGCTGACTTTACTCTGTATCCTTTCACTGTAATAAGAGATAATGGTGAGTATAACAGCTGCTTCTGAGACCTGTGAGTTATTCTAGTGAATCATAGAGGCTGAGCTCGGTCTTAGAGACACTGACACAGAATCCTTTCGCCACAATAACTCACAGTCATGCATATGACTCTGTGCTGAGCCCTGTGAGTGCTCCTAGTGAATCATCAAACCTAAAGATGGTTTGGGAGACTCCTGACACTTTCTTTCCTAAACTCCTGAGAAAGAGGGATTTTTGTGTCATCCTGCTACCTAGAGAAAGGAAAGTATCTGATCCATGATCATCTCCTCCATAAGAACTACCTTGTCTCAGCTGGGCATGGTGGCTCATGCCTGTAATCCCAACACTTTGGGAGGCCGAGGCGGGTGGACCACGAAGTCAGGAGTTTGAGACCAGCCTGACCAACACGGTGAAACCCTGTCTCTACTAAAAATACAAAAATTAGCTGGGCGTAGTGGCGCACTCCTGTAATCCCAGCTACTCAGGAGGCTGGGGCAGGAGAATTGCCTGAACCCAAGAGGCAGAAGGTTGCAGTGAGCTAAGATTGCACCACGGCACTAGAGCCTGGGCAACAGAGTGAGACTCCATCTCAAAAAAAAAAAAAAGAAAAAGAACTACCTACGTTGTCTCACCTGGTCCTGATTTGCAACCAGTTACCTCTGTCATGTTTGCCATCCCAGCATCATCTGTCTACTCACCTGGTACTTTGCATCTTCCTCACCCAAACATTGAAGCATTTGGGTCCACTTGTCCTTTTAGCCTTTAACTGCCTCCTGGGGGGCCCAGAACTTTCTATGGCATTTTCTGACACCAAGCTATGGAAATGAAATGCTGTGAGGGCCCTGCCTTTAGGACCATTAGCCTTCGTTGACAGGCCCACCTCGGGGTCCATGCTGGAAGCAGAGCACCCACAGGGTTCCCACAACCTCCACTGGGGCTTCTCTTCTCCCAGCTCTTCCTATATGCTGCCTTTTATTATTTACATCAGTATAAATATTTGTGGCTTCGGAAAGAATGTGATGTTCTTTCTAAAGTTACCTGGGTAACTCCTTCTTAATACTTACTTGAATTAACTGCCTCTCTGTTTTCAGATTTAACTGTCTGAAAATGTTTAACAATTGATACATAATTAAAAGCTTTCACGATTATATAGATTGCAGCATACGGTCATGCAATTATAAACAGATATGGCAGATTCCAAACTTACAAAACACATGAGGCATTTTTTTTCCTCCAAATTCTACCTAAAATATGCTTGCCAATATTTGAGAGCAAATATTCCAATATTAATAATAGATCTAAATGATATACCTAATTCATGCTGTGGCTATTGTACACAGGTTAGAGATAATAGTAACCCACATGATCATATGATCATTGGTCATTTACAAATTCAGGGATGCCAGAAATGGCATTTAGTGACCTGAATTGAAACCAAATTATAGTTTATAGTTTCTGTCTCTTCTGTCGATAGTAGAAAAAAAATAACAGAACAACAACAGAAAGCATAAAAGTAAATCCTTTCCAAATTGTTTTTAATGCCAGAACCTTAACTCCTGATACTCAACAAACCTTTTCACTGCATAAACAGTCCCAGTCTTGCAATTGTCCTTAAAATCTATGGCTTTCAAAACGATTGACTCTACCATGAATTTTCAGAGCTCCCTCCACCCCGTCCCACCTTGAGAACAAATGGCTAAACACTCACACTGATGTCTATCACTGCCCATGTGGCTGCCAGCCCCACCTGCCCCTTGCTCAGACTTCCAAATAGCCCACAGCAGGCATCTCCACCACTCACTGAGAGCTGGAGTGATCACATACGGCACATACCTACGGAGATACGAAGGCCTGCCCCTTCCTCAGGCAGCAGAGTGAGGAGTGTTAAGAAAAGTTACCTGTCACTTTATGTGAACTTCTCAGATCCCTGTCTCCTTTCCTTTCTTCACTTGCAGAAGCGGGAGAGGCAAGGGGTGGGGGTTATCTCAGTCTAGGTGGGCTGTTAAAACAAAAATACCATAACCTGGCTGGCTTACAAACAACAGAAACGCCTGTAATCCCAGCACTTTGGGAGGCCGAGGTGGGCAGATCACCTGAGCTCAGGAGTTCGAGACCATCCTGGCCAACATGGTGAAACCCCATCTCTACTAATAATATAAAAATTAGCCAGGCGTGGTGGTGGGTGCCTGTAATCCCACCTGCTAGGGAGGCAGAAGCAGGAGAACTGCTTGAACCCAGGAGGCGGAGGTTGCAGTGAGCTGAGATAGCACCACTGCACTCCAGCCTGGGTGACAAGAGCGAAACTGTGCCTAAAAAACAAAACAACAACAACAATAAAAACACCAGCAATTTACTTCTCACAGTGTGGAGGCAGCAAAATTCAAGATGAAGGTGTCAGCAGCATTCAGTGTCTGGTGAGGGCCTGCTTCCCGGTTCATAGATGTTGGTCTTCTCACTGTATCCTCACATGGTGGAAGGGGCTTTCTCAGGCCTCTTTTATAAAGGGCACTAATCCCATTTCCACCCTCATTACCTAATCACCTCCCACAGGCCCCACCTCCTAATACTATCACTTTGGGAGTTAGGTTTCAGCCTACGAATCTGGAGGAGACACAAATATTCAGTCCATAGCAGGAGCGATTAGATTGCAATGCAGTTATTCAGCTGGGCTGGTGAAGATGAAGCCACCCTCTGTGAGTGTGAGAGTAGGGAGAAACCATCAGCTGGTGAGGGCATTCAAGGTGCTAGTCATCTGGACATGCAGCCTGTCTCTCAGAACAGAAATGAGCCTCTTCACCTCTTGACTTTGGGTACTGTCAGGATGTCTAGGAAGGAAATCCCATAGGCAAGTCTATCTTTTGGAATCAGAGTATAGATATCTGCAGATGACCAGTGGCATGATGCAGGGTCCTGGACCCTGTATTTATGCATTTCATGTGATAACTCTCTGTATTTTCCTGTGTCTTTCCTCTAAAGTTAATGAAGCTAGCCCTTCCTAGCTTCTCTAGAGGAACATAGGGATTGTGATAAAGGGATGTTAAACACAGAATGTTAAAGGGAAACCACTGATCCTTGGGGTAAAACATGGTGGCAGCAGTGGGAATGGAAACTAAGGGTAAAGGGTGGGGCTTAGGAGCACATTGGCTCTAGCTAGCAGATTTTTTTCCCCAGAGCTTTACTCTGAAGAGTATAGACCATGTTTCAGCCTGGGAAGCAGTTTTTCTTTGTAACTCTCCATCTCTGCTGCAACAAGGGATTTTTCCTTCCAGTTTTTATTCTTTGAGGATATAGACGCCCAGATCCCTGTTCCTCATTTTGCCATGATGAGCCCTTGGTCCTAGGCCCTGGTTTTGGGCTTCTTCATTGCTTGTTTGCCACTGCAGAGTAGCCAGACCCCTAGTTCCAGGACCACTGGGCACACATCTTCATGGTCTGAAGCTTCCAGCCTTCTAAGTTTATGCTTTCCTTTAAAATCCTAGATGATCTCTAGTCTGTCTCCTTTTATATGGGCAAGTCTAGTACTCTCTCTGATTCTTCCCAAGATCCCTTCCCAAAGATTCTTAAGAAGGGGCATGCCCTCCTAGTCTCCTCTGCATTGCATTCCTGCTCCTAACTTCTCAGTCTCCAATAAGCTGCCAGGGTTGCTGTCCTCCTACTCCACTTTGTCCCACAAAGTGTCCCACTGCAGACAGTGCCCCACCTTCTGCATTCCCTAAGCATCATTCATAGGAGGTGATGGCATATACATATCAGATTTTTTCTGAAAGTTTGGAGGTCATAGAGCAGCACCAAGGAGCAGGAACCAACGTAAAATAGAACATCAGACATCTCCATTCCTCAAGTTCTTCGACCATCCCTACCCTCAGAATTTCTCACCAGTTACTTTCCTTCTTGGAGTCTAGTTTTCTGCCATTTCACCTTCTTTCTACTCAGGCTTTTCTCCTGTGTCCTCTCTTCTCCCAGTTCCAGTCTTACCCCTACCTCTCATCATCTAGCTACCGAAGGACAACTCCTGAATTCCTATTGCTCTTCAGAACAATCCACAGTTTCCTTGTTGCAGCTCTTCTCTGCAGATGAACTGGGACCCCCTCTGTCATAACCAAAGGCCCATGAATCAGCTTTCAAGGAAAAAGAACCAGCTCCTCTGAGAAGAATTCTGCCTGCCTGGTTATCTATGGCGTAAAACAACAACTGTTTCATAGTGTTCACAGATTCTCTGGGTCAGGTCAGGGCAGAGCAAGGATGACTTGTCTCTCCTTTGTGATGCCTGGGGCTCAGCTGGAAGGCTCAAGCAGCTGGGATGACTTAAAGGGCTAGGGGCTGTAATCATCTGAAGGCTTCTTCAGTCCTATGTCTGGTGAATGGCTGCCGGGACTTGAAGGCTGGTCTCAGCCGGGACTGTCAATTGAAGCACCCACATATGACCTTTCCTTGTAGCTTGGGCTTTCTCACAGCATGGCAGCTTCACAGTAGTCAGACTTCTAACATGTCCCCTCAGGGGTCCAGTGAACAGGGGATGTTGAAGGGCCTTTCATTATTTAACCTTAGAAGTTACATAGCATCCAGATTAAAGGGGAGGTAACATAGACCTTGCTTCTCAACGAGAGGAATGGCAAAGATGTTGTGGCCATGCTTTAACATTGCCACACGTCCTCCTCCTACAGATTGCTGATGCACAGCTCCTGGCATTGACAAGGGTCAACAGGTCCTACCTCAAAAGGTCTTGCCATAGCCTTCCCCCGTCATGAGTGGAGCCAGAGGTGGTGATGAAAGGAGTCAGCAGCCACTGGCCCCTGTCCTGCAGCCACTGGACCCTTTCCTACAGCCACTGGAGCTATGACACATAGGGGCTTTGTTTGGGCTCCTCCAACTGCCTAGCCCAGAGTTCTCCTAGGGATGTCTGGGGTATAGCTTCTCTACAGCTTTCAGCCTTGGCTCCAGACGCCTGGCCTTGGGCTTCTTGTTTGCACTTCTAGAGGGTTTCAGGATTTGGAGTTGGAGGCTCTAAGAGCCAGTAGCAGGTTTACTGGCTTTTGCAGCTGCAGTGGCCTCACCAAGGCAGGCTGCAGGGACCTGGCAGCCAGTGCCAAATGTCACTCTCAGGAGGGCTCTGTGACTGCTGGTCTGAGCCCGCAGGATTGGGCTGGGGTAATGCTGCTGGATGGAGCCTGTCCTCTGGAGAAGGGACATCCTTAGGACTTGTCTTATGACAAGTCAGGAGCAGTAGCCTCTGGTCCTGCAGTTTCTGTGGGAGAGCCCACAACTCCTGCACCTTCTCCAGAGAGGGAAGCTCACCTCTGACCTCTACCCCTAAACAATGAAATAAGGCTTCACACAGTTGCAACAAGTTGATTCTGGAGTTCCAATCCCCTACTGCCGAGGTCATGGGTGTGCCAAGAGCCTCACCGTCCAGATGTGGTTCAGCAACACTGACTTTTTGGGGGAGTCAGTCCTTGCACATCAGTCTGTAAACTCCACAAGGGGCAGTAACAGTGTCTGCCTGGTACATAAAGCATTTTGCTCAGTACCTGGCCCTTGGTAAATATTGGTTAATGATGCATTTGGGTAGCTCTGTGAGCAAGTTGGGCACTTCAAGGGTTATAGAGATGACTGTATTGCACACAAGTGGCAAACTTAAAAGCTATAAGGACCAAGCAAGTTATGTAAGTAAGAAAAGCTGGCCGGCTAGGGCCAGAGACCTATAGAACAACAGATTCCCTGCTCCCGGGGCAGAGGACAGCCACTTCTGTGCTTTATGCCTGCCATGCTGAAGACTGGCCCAGCACTGCCAAATAGTCTCAGTTTTCAAGAAAGCTAGATGTATTAATTAAATCTCCCAATTTTTAAGTGTTGTCAGTTTATTCAATGAAAAGCATTTTTCCCCTGTGATTGTGGGCTGGATGCAACAGGTGCACTGCCAGTTGCAACCTCTGTAACCCACAGGGTTAACTCTAGTTCACAGGAGTTGTCAGGATCCTTGGATTAGTGTAGCGCAAATCCTACTTCCCCCTCCACTCCTCCTGGGAACGTCAGCACCTCCACCCCGACCCTGACCCTAGCGTGAAGTTAGCCAGCCACCCCACAGCAACCGCCGGAAAGGTCCTTCTTAGGCTCTTGTGACCTCTGCAAGAAGATTATACCTGTAAATCCCTAAAGCCATCAGCCTAAGGTGGGGGAAGGGAAAGGAATGGAGGCCAGGCAGACAAGAAGGCGCCCGCCAGCTCTCCCTGCCCCAACCGCCCCACCCAGGCGGGCCTTCTTGCCATAGTCTTCCCTGGGTCACTGTTAGACTAAGTCTCCCCTGGCTGAGCCAAGACACCCGGACTTTTTCCAAAGGATTTTGAGTAGTAATGGAGAGAAAGCACAAAGGGACATAAACAGAACGAGGTGGCCTAGAAATGGGAGTGTTTACAGAGCTTGGTCTTCGGAACCCAAGAGGGCCATAATAGACCAGATAGCAGAGCCGAGGGAATCCACCCGGGAGAGAGGGAGGGAGGAGTGGATTTCCATTCTCTGTAAGGAGGGAGGCAGTTTGAAGAGAGGAAGGGACGGTGGTTTCAAGACTTCCACCCTGGGAAGAAGGGGCGGGGAGATGGCGGAAATCTAGGAAATTGGGGGATGGCTATTCCCATTCCCGAGCAGGGGGGGACTTGATTGCGGGAGGTTGGCTGAAGACTCCCACGCCGGAAAGGAGGTCGCCTCTGCAGAAGGGCCCTGAGTGGCGAGAGCGGATCCGGGACTCCCAGGCGAGCAGAAGCCGGAGCAGCCTCTTAGCAACCCCAGTCCCGGGAAGGTTTGAAAGCAGCGGTGCCCTAGTGACGCCGGAAAAGATGGAGCGGTTGTCATGGCGACGCGGAGCACACCTCAGAAATAAATAAATAAGCCGCCCAGGCTGCCGCAGCCGCGCCCCCGCGGGACCCGAGCGCGGGGGAGGGGGCCTCACGGGCCCGGGTCCCCGCAGTCGCGCGTCCCTGCCATTGGCAGAGCCGGAGGGTGGGGGGGGTCACCCCCCGGGGGGCGAATGGTACAGTCCTCCGCCCGCGCCCGGGCCCGGCCCGCAGCTAGCGAGCCAGCCCCGAGCCCAGCGCCGCCGCCGCCGCCCGCTGAGCCCCGAGCGGAGCCGGAGGCGGCGATGGAGGGAGTCAGCAGCCACCGGACCCTGTCCTACAGCCGCTGGAGCTACGACAGGTAGGGCGCCCGAAGGGTGGCCCTGCGAGAGCGCCTGCTGACCCTCGCTCTCCTGCGGGAGAAGCGGGCCTCCGGGGGCGAGGACCGGCGCGAGCGTCCCGACCCCCAGGGTGGGTTCGGGCACCCGGGGACCCTCGGGCATCTGCGACCCAGAGCCTTGGGTACGCGCACTGGAGCTTGAGCGAGGGTGGCGTCCCCACATCCACCGGGCAGAGCTGTGAGGAGGGCACCCGGGCACTGGGGCCAGCGAGCTGTCACCTCTGCCCCACCCCTCCCCCACCCCGGCTGCCCCGCCAGGGTCGCTCCGCGGGGGGACCCCGAGAAAAGGCGCGGAGGAGGCGCCGGGAGGGGCGGGGCAGGGGCCGGGGTGGGCCCCCGGCGGGCGGGGCGAGGAGGAGCGCCCTCGGCTCCGGCGTGCGCCCGCCGGGGTCTGCTGCCAGCTGGCCCTCGGCGGGGACCGAGGCTGGCCCCGGGCGGAGTGCCCCGCTGGCTGCCCCGGACCCCGCGAGTCGCTGCCTGCTCCGCGGGGCGGGACTGCAGCCCGGGCTGGTTGTCTGGGCGCAGGAGCGGCGCCCTCGTGTTGCCAGGCTCCGCGCTCGCCCCGCGGGGATGGCGAGCGGCTGCCAGCGTGGGCGGTTTGGAGCCGCGCTCCCCACGCACTCGTCCTGGAGGAAGGAGTCATTCTCCCTGGCGAGATGGAAAAAAAAAAAGAGCAGAATGAGTTGGTCATAAAGCTGAGTAGATTTATTCCTAGGTTATGCCCGTTGTACCTTTTGTTGGTGTGTTAAATGCCACCCCTCTTTTGAAATGAAACTATGATGATCGTACATAGTAGTTTATTTATTTTTTTTTAAGTTTCATAACCCCATATCGATCTGCAGAATTCTGGAGTTAAATGTCCTGACCCATGACCCTAGATGGTGAGGGCTGGAAGAGAAACTTCATTTACTGGGCTACTCTCATCTCCGTGAAGTCCTGCTTCCTGTGCTCTCCTTCCCTTCACTCTGCCAAAAACCTCCCTGCATCTTTGATAGCCCTTGTTTGCCTAGATTCAGAGGAACAGGTGTCCCTCCTACCCAAGACCAGTTCCCCTAGGACCTCTCCTCACCTTCCCTGGGTCTCACCCTCTATTAATCCCACCTGTCTCCTCCATCTGCATCTTCGCCTCTACTGGTGATCTCTTTTCAGCGTGTAAAACCTACTCAAGTTTGTCCTGTCTCCCTGCTGGAGATGGGTGCAACTGAATCCACCTCTTTTTTTTTTTCCTTTCATTGCCCTCTTCGGGGAAATAAATTGTCTGAATTGGTTAATTCTGTTTCTTCATCAACCTTGCCTTGCACAGCCCCAGAAAATCTGCTGTCCACCTCACGACTCCAGTGCACCTGCCTTTTTAAAAGTAGTGCTCTCCGTGGAGAAGAATGCTAACATTATTGGAATATTAAACTTAAAATAACAAAACCTACTAACTTTGTTTCAGATCCCAAATCCACACATTCATTTTCTTATTCAACAAACATGTATTGAGTGTGAACTACATCCTGGGCCCTGGAGATAAGGTGATGAAAAGACAATTTCCTCCCAGAGATGAGCTCACAGTCTAGATTCCATTAGAAATAAACAGTGTTATATTCCAAAGGTCTAATACATATATGGGATAAAAACTTAAAGTTGAGCTAATTCTATATAATAAATAATTTTCGGCCGGGCGCGGTGGCTCAAGCCTGTAATCCCAGCACTTTGGGAGGCCGAGGCGGGTGGATCACGAGGTCAAGAGATCGAGACCATCCTGGTCAACATGGTGAAACCCCGTCTCTACTAAAAATACAAAAAATTAGCTGGGCATGGTGGTGCGTGCCTGTAATCCCAGCTACTCAGGAGGCTGAGGCAGGAGAATTGCCTGAACCCAGGAGGCGGAGGTTGCGGTGAGCCGAGATCGGGCCATTGCACTCCAGCCTGGGTAACATGAGTGAAACTCCGTCTCAAAAATAAATAAATAAATAAATAAATAAATAAATAAATAAATAATTTTCCCCTGTAAAAGCAAACATACAAAAGCAGAAAGACTTTGGAATTAGATGACCTGCATTCAAATTCTGACTCCGCTTAGCTAACTTTGGACAAACTACTTCTCCTCCCTGGGCCACAGTTTCTTGGTGGAGTGTTATGAATATTAAATAAGGTAATAGGCCTGGCAACTATTACCTGTAATCTCAGTACTTTGGGAAGCCAAGGTGGGCAGGTTACTTGAGATCAGGAGTTTGAGACCAGCCTGGCCAACATGGTAAAACCCCATTTGTACTAAAAATACCAAAAAAAAAAAAAAAAATTACCTGGGCATGGAGGCACACACCTGTAATCCCAGCTACTTGGGAGGCTGAGGCAGGAGGATCGCTTGAGCCCAGGAGGTGGAGGTTGCAGTGAGCCAAGATTGTGCCACTGTACTCCAGCCTAGATGACAGAGCTAGACTCTGTCTCAATAAATAAATAAATAAATGAGGTAATAAACATAAAGGGCTTATCATATTGCCTGGGACTTAGTAATCATGCAATAAGTGGTATAAATTGCTGTTTTATAAATGCATATTGTAAATGTTTCTGGAACTCTAGTCTTCCACAGAAGCTTAGTTTGAAAATCATTTTTCTCCTTTCAGACCCCTAAGTAAAGACATTTTCTGGGGTTCTGTCTTCAGAACTCTTTTCTCCTCACCCTGACAACCTCAATACCTGGGGAACTATGTGAAGAACACAACTCACCTGGCCCTTGTCCACACTAACTGAGTCATACTATCCAGGGGTGGGACTCTGGGCTCAATATTTGTATAAAACTTTCTGGCTGATTGTGATGCAGCTGGTTTACCTACTCTCCTGAACCATTAGTCCACATCACCTCCTGTATGTTCTAATCAGTACTTGTTTTTTAAAACATAAATATTGAATTATTCAAAAATTTACACAATCCTCAATAAAGCTGTTACAACCATTATTCAAGCAACTCATACATTGGGTACACAGGACCTCATCCCATCCCAACTCTGTAAGGAACCACTGTTAATAGTTAACTTTCACTTTCCAGCACTGGTCTCTGATTTCTGCCCCCATCATATCTTTGAACCTGGGAAACACCTCTCCTTCAAGTACTCCTATAAGTTGACCTCTTTTCTGTGTATTTATCTAAGCTGTTGTCCCCCTTGATGCTGGGCCATGTGTGTATCAGTTATCTATTGCCATGTAACAAGTCACTCCTAAACTTAGTGGCTTAAAATAACAACTGTTTGAGTTAGCACAAGATTCTGTGGATCAGCAGTTTGGGCTGGGCTCAGCTGGCCGGTTTTGTGGTCTGGGCCAGGCTCAGCTTTTCTGGGCTGGGCTTGCTCATGTATCTGGTGCCCCTGCTGGGAAGGCTAGAGCAGCTGGGCCCTCTCTCCACATGCTCTCTCATCTTCCAGCAGGCTCACTCAAGTTTGCACACATGGTGGTGGAAGGGATTCCAGTGAGGGAGCAGAAGCTGCAGGGTTTCTTGAGGCCTAGGTTAGGAACTTGCACATCATTCTGCCACATTGTGTTGGTCAAAGTAAGTCAAAATGCCAGCCCACATTTCAGGAGTGGGAAATAATCCTTAACTCTTGAAGACAGGAGCTGAAAATCTATGGCCACTTTTCCAATCTACCAAAATATGATTGCCTACATTTAAAAAATTTCTGGCTTTTCTTGGGTCCCCACTGTCCACATTTGAGCATATGCCAAAGTGCTCCTCTTTTCCATTCCATTCCATTCTGTTCCATTCTGTTCCGTCCCATTCCATTCCATTCTCAGGCTACTCCCTGGTCCCAGTTATCAACGCAATGCATTTAACACAGAAATCTATACTTTCGACTCCAGCCTTTTTGCCAAGACTTAGCCCTACATGTCTAAATGCCTGTAGACGTCTCCACCTAGATATTCAGCCAACAGCTTTAATTCAACAGGTTCAAAATCAGACCCTTCACTGATCATAGTATTTTTTTTTTTTTGAGATGGAGTTTCGCTCTTATTACCCAGGCTGGAGTGTAATGGCGTGATCTCGGCTCACCGCAACCTCTGCCTCCTGGGTTCAAGCAATTCTCCTACCTCAGCCTCCCGAGTAGCTGGGACTACAGGCACATGCCACCATGCCCAGCTAATTTTTGTATTTTTAGTAGAGACGGGGTTTCACCATGTTGACCAGGATGGTCTCGATCTCTTGACCTAGTGATCCACCTACGTTGGCCTCCCAAAGTGCTGGGATTATAGGTGTGAGCCACTGCGCCCGGCCTCATCGTGTTCTCTAGTCAGCATCCACAGCCAAATGGACTCCTCAAAACTTGGACATTGACCTTGAACTCTCCAAATCTCCTTATCTATACCACTGATTGTTATGAAGGTAAAAGGAAAGGATCTATGTAAAATGACTGGCACAAAGTCGGTATTATCAAGCCCATTGTTTTCCACAGCTTGGCACCCATTAACCTTTTTGTCTCTACTCAAGCTTTAGTCATTATCCTCAAAGGCTTCAGTGCCCGTATCAGTGACCCAACTACCACACTTTACTCACAATTTCTGGACCTTCCCATTCTAGACACTTTTCTTCAGTTATTCACAGGATAAATTCCTAGATGATGACAGCTGGAATTGCTTCACTTCTAGTCTCATATACACGAATTGCTGACTCTCTGGCCTCAGGCATGTTCCTTATACATTGCTCCTGCCACACCACAAAGGTGTCTGCCTTCGTCTCTGCATTTTCTCCTGGCCTACCACACTTTTCCTGGCCTCTCTTCTTCTCTTCCCAGCTTGTATCACATGATAGATTATTTTCAATCGCTCACTACAGCACTTTTTAATTCCCTCACATATGTTCAGCACAACTCCAGCCTGGCATGGATCAACGTGTTAGAATCTCCATCCCCTTTCTTCTTATGACACTAGAATCCTACAACAAAAATGGCATGCCTGTGCAGGATGTCACCACTTTCATGGTCTTCATCTTCAGTCAGGCTGCCAACACAATCGCTCAGTCTTTCTGCTTCTCCCTGATGAGCTTCACTCCCATTGCCCACAATAGCCCTTCCAAACCTTCCTCACTCTCAAGACCTCTCTCTGCCCCATGTGTTAAGTAAATGGCCCTGCCTCCTGCTCCTTTGAGAAAAATCGATCACATCAGGCATCATCTTCTGTCACTTCCTGACTCCACTTCATTTCTGCTCTACTTCAGTCACTCCCTTGTGGGGACTTTGTTGTTCTTTCCAGTTCTTTACTATTATAAATAATTTTGTGTTAAGCATCCTTGTTTTTGTGACATTTCCCCCTCATGCCTGTTTATTCAATTAAACTCCTGAAGAAGGATTGTTAGTTTCCAATTTTGACTGCTGTCGATTGTCCCCCAGAAGGAGTGAATTGATTTCCTTTCCCACAGGCAGCTACTTTGACTGCATTGTTTTACAATTATGAGTGTGTGGTGTGTATGTGTGTGTGAGAGAGGTGTGTGTGTGTGTGTGTGTGTGTGTGTGAGAGAGAGAGAGAGACAGAGAGAGAGAGAGGCCTCTTAGACTCTGAGACAAAATAGCATCAGTGCTTAGAACTTGGATTTTGGTGTCAAAGTGACCTGGCTTTGGAGCCCAGGTCCTTCAATTATTGCTTATATGACTTTAGTCAAGTGACTTAACCTCCATCAACAAATAGACAATAATAATGGTACCTACCTCTTAAGGTGGGTCCATTCACTCAATATGCATTTGCTGAGTACCTTCTAAATGCCAGGCAACGTTTCAGGCACTGGGGACAGAACAGTGGGTGAAACAAAGTCCATGGTCTCATGGTTCTTACTATCTAGTTGGGGGAGATACAAGAAATTTATATATATATATATGTGTGTGTGTGTGTGTGTGTGTATATATATATATATAATGTGTCAGTGCTAAAAGGCTTATATAATATGATAAAGTGCTAAGAAGAAAAAGCAGAGTACGGAGGAGAGAGTCTGACTGCATAGGGGTGCTGGGGGTGGTGAGTGTGCTATGTCATATAGTGTGGTCAGGGAAACTCTGATGAGGGGGTATTTAATCAGAGATCTGAAAGAGGCGAGGGAATGAGTCACATGGTTAATGGAAGAATGCTCCATGGAAAGGAGAAGCAAGTAACAAGGTCCTGAGGTAGGAGTGTGCCTAGTGTACTTGGGAACAACATGGAAACCTATGTGTCCTCCTGCCTCTTTGTAAAACTTCCTTCTTGCTCCTCTTCCAACTCCCCACGCCCTCTCCACCCATCCTCAGGGAACCACTGATCTGCTTCGTTTCCTAGAGTTTTGTATAAATGGAATAATCAGTATGAACCCTTTTTTTGTTTGGCCTCTTTCAGACAGTATAATTGTTGTGATATTCTTCAATATTGTTACATGAATTAATAGAGCATTTCCTTTTATTGCTGAGTGGTATTCATGGATATATCATATTTTGTTTATTCCACCACCTGTTGTTGGGTTGTTTCCACTCTTTGGCTATTACAAATAAAGCTTTTGTGAATCTTCATGTACAAGTCTTTGTATGGACGTATGTTTTTGTTTCTCTTAGGCAAATACCTAGCAAAGCAGTGGAATGGCTGAATCATATTATAGGTCTACATTTAACTTTTTAAGAAACTGCCCAACTTTTCCAAAGTGCTTGGACTGTTTTACATTCTCAATAACACTATATGAGAGTTCCAGTTCCTCTACATTTCTGTGACAGTTGGCACAACCAGTGTTTTTAATTTTAGCCATTCTAACAGGTATGCAATGATATGTCATTATGGTTTCATTTTGTATTTCCTTGATGACTAATGGTGTTGAGCATCTTTCCATGTACTTATTTGCTATTCAAATCTCTTCTTTGGAGAAGTTTCTGTTAGAATGTTTAACAACCCATCTTAAAGTTGGGTTGTTTCCTTTTTGAGTTTTGAGAGTTCTTTGTATATTCTGGATACACGTCCTTTATCAGATATATAACTTGCAATATTTTCTTCAAGTCTATGGCTTTCTTTTCATTTTCTTATGTATTTTCAAGAGCAGAAGTTTTTGCTTTTGGTGAAATCCAGTTTATCAATTTTTTCAATAGATTGTTCTGATCTTCTGATGTTGTATCTAAGAAATCATTGACTACTATGAGGTGACAAAGATTTTCCTAGGAATTTTCTAATTTTGCGTTTTAAATTTAGATCTTTGTTACATTTTAAGTTAACTTTTTTGCATATGGTATGAGATTCATTTTAAAAAGTGGGTATCCAATTGTTCCCACAGCATTAATTGAAAAAGACCTTCTTTTTTCTGCTAAATTGCCTTTGTACCTTTATAGAAAATCAGTTGATTATTGTTTGTAAGTTTATACCCTCTTTTCTGTTATCTTGATCCATGTGTCTTTATTGATGCCAATACCAAAAAATATTTATATAATAAATACTGAAATCTGGCAGTTTAGGCCTTTAACTTTGTCTTCTTTTTACAAAGTTGTTTTGACTATTCTAGGTCCTTTTCAATTTCACACTAATTTAACAATAAGTTTTTCAAGTTCTACCCCCTACTCTCCAAAAAAACCTCCTGGGATTTTGATTGGAATTTAGTAAACTTTATAGATCAATTTGGGGAGAGTTGACATCTGAGTAACACTGGGCCTTCCTATTCATGAACATGGTATGTATCTCTGTTTATTTAGATTATCTTAATTTCTCTCAGTAATATTTGTAGTTTTCAGCATATGTCTTTCACCTCTTTTTTAAGGCGTGTCCCTAAATTCTGCATATTTTTCAATAATATAAATATTTTTTAACTCAGTTTCTGATTTTTCATTCTTAGTGTATAGCATGTACTTGGATTTTTAATTGTGGTAAAATACATATAACATAAAATGAGTTATTTCAATGATTTCTAAGTATACAATACCATGGCATCAATTACATTCATAGTATTATGCAACCATCACCATGATCTATTTTCAGAATCTTTTCATTACCCTAAACAAAAACTCTCTACCCATTAAGAAATAACTTCTCATTCATCCCCATCCTAGCCTCTGATAACCTCTAATCTATTTTCTGTCTCTATAAATTGCCTATTTTAGATATTTCATATAAATGAAATCATACAGTATTTTTCCTTTTGTGTCTGGCTTATTTTGCATAGTATAATGTTTTCAAGATTCATTCATGTTATAGCATATATTTTTGGGCTGAATAATTCCATTGTATGCATATGCCACATTTTGTTGGTTTTTTTAATTTAAAATTTTTTTAAATTTTTATTTTATTTTTTGAGATGGAGTCTCACTTTGTCACCCAGGGTGGAGTGCAATGGCTCAATCTCGGCTCACCACAGCTTCTGCCTCCTAGGTTAAGGTGGTTCTCCTGCCTCAGCCTCCTGAGTATCTGTGATTACAACACCTACTACCACACCCAACTAATTTTTGTATTTTTAGTAGAGATGGAGTTTTACCATGTTGGCCAGGCTGGTCTCTAACTCCTGATCTCAAGTGATCCACCCGCCTCAGCCTCCCAAAGTGCTGGGATTACAGGCGTGAGCCACCACACACGGCCAGCGTTTTGTTTATACATTCATCTGCTGATGGACCCTGGATTGTTTCTCTTTTTGGCTATTGTGAAAATGCTCCAATGAACATTGGTGTGCACATATCCATTTGAGTCCCTGTTTTCAATTCTTCTGGGTAGTGTAGACCTAAGAATAGAATTGCTGTTTGGTAATGGTAATTCTATCTTTAGCTTTTTGAAAAACCGTGAAACCATTTTCTACAAAGACTGCATTATTTTACATTTCCATCAGCACTGTACAAGGGTACCCATTTCTCCACTACCTCACCAATACTTGTTAATTTCTGGGTTGTTATTATAATTATTATTATAGTCATCCTAGTATAGTCTAGGAAGTGGCATCTTATCATGGTTTTGATTTGCATTTCCTTGGTGACAGATGATGAGTATTATTTCTGGTGCTTATTTGGCCATTTATATCATAGAGAAATGTCCATTCAAGTTCCTGCCATTTTTAATTTGGTTGTCTTTTTGTTGTTGAGATGTGGGAATTCTTTATACATTCTCAATATTAATTCTTTTCAGATGTATGATTTGCAAATATTTTCCATTTTTGTCTTCTCACTTTCTTAGTAAGGTCCTTTGAAGTACAAGTTTCAATTTTGATGAAGTCCAGTTTGTCTTTTTTCTTTTTTTGGTTATGCTGTTAGTGCCATATCTAAGAATCCATTGCCAAATCCAAGGCCATGAAGATTTACCTGTTTTCTTCTGTCTTTTGTAGTTTCAGAGCTTATGTTTATGTCAATTTTGAGTTAATTTCCATTTTGAGTAACTTTCTGTATATGGTAGGAGTTGTGGTCCAACTTCATTCTTTTGCATGAAAGAAAATCCAGTTGTCGCAGCACTATTTGTTTCTACTTTTTCTCTCGGACTTGGCACCCTGGTCAAAAATCAATTGGTCAGTCGGGCACTGTGGCTCATGCCTGTAATCCCAGCACTTTGGGAGTCTCAGGTAGGAGGATTGCTTGAGTCTAGAAGTTTGAGACCAGCCTGGGCAACATAGTGAGACCCTATCTCTACCAAAAAATTATTTTAATTAGCAGGGCATGGTGACAGATGCCTGTAGTACCAGCTACTTGGGAGGCTGAGGTGAGATCACTTGAATCCAGGAGGTTGAGGTTGCAGTGAGCCATGATTACACCACTGCATTCCAGCCTGAGCAACAGACCAAGACCTTGTCTCAAGAAAAAAACCAAAAATAAAACCCCCAAATCAACTGGCCATAAGTGTATGGGTTTATTTCTGGACTCTTGACCCTTGTTTTATACTGTATCTGCGACCACAGGTGGATTCTGGTCCAGACTGGTCTCCTCTGCAACATACCTTCTTGTGGCTTTCTTCTGGCCCTTGGTTCCCAAACAAGGCATGCAGTTGCTGGTGATACTCTCTGCACAGTTAGGTTTCTGTTGAGTTGAAGAAGTAGCCAAATTCTTAATGTAAAAGTAGCCTTTTGTACTAAGGCTTACTTTACCATTCTAGGAGAACTTAACAAAATATGTGCTTCTTCCGCTTTTAAAGATTGGGCTCTCAGGTTCTTTTTTTTATTATTATTTTTTGAGACGAAGTCTCGCTCTGTCTCCCAGGCTGGAGTGCAGTGGCACAATCTTGGCTCACTGCAACCTCCTCCTCTCGGGCTCAAGCAGTTCTCCTGTCTCAGCCTCCTGAGTAGCTGGGATTACAGGCGGCCACCACAATGCCTAGCTATTTTTTGTATTTTTAGTAGAGAGGGGGTTTCACTATGTTGGCCAGGCTGGTCTCAAACTCCTGACCTCAGGTGATCCACTCGCCTCGATCTCCCGGAGATCTGGGATTACAGGCGTTAGCCACCAAGCCGGCCTTTTTTTTTTTTTTTTTTTTTTTTTTTTTTTTTGAAGTGGGCTTTTTTTTTTTTTTTTTTTTTTTTTTTTTTTTTTTTTTTTTTTTTTTTTTTTAGAGACAGGGTTGAGAGATCACCACAAAGGGACCCATAGGGACATGAGCCCAGCTAACTCCAGTCCCTAGTGCTGAGAATCAGCAGGGAAGCTGGCAGAGACAGGGAGTGGCACAGCAGACCAGGCCTGGAGCCGTCTGGCTGAGCACTGTGGCATTAAGGCTCACAAGTGGCTTATTGTGAGATAAGGAGGTGATGCTGTCACCGGCTGTACAAGTGGTATTATGAAACAGGAAGATGCCTTAGAGCACTGTGAAGAGAGTCAGGAGTTCAGGATTCGCTTCTGGCTCCCTCCTTAGTTCTCATCCGCCTTCGGGCAAGTCACTTGGCTCCCTGGGCCTGTGTTCCCTGATGCTAAAGGGACTGAACACTCTCTAGTTCTGACATTCTGTGAGTATATGACCTATGGCCTTGGAATGTGTTCTGTGATTGGAAAGGCCAAGGTGGAGGGATGAGAACAGGACAGCTGGGATCGGAGGTCCTGGCCATGGCAGTGCCAGCTTAGGGGTTGCTGGCCAGAGGAGCTGGGTGGCTACCAGAGGCAGGGGACTGGAGGCTCTGCTTTGTTCCAGAACTTTTTAGTGCAGCTACTTCTCTTTCGTTGGATTTATAGCAGGACAGGACCAAGACGTCTGGACTGGATGGGGCAGATGAGGGCAATGGTCCAGAGGGTCAGTGCAGAATGTCATCAGAGGGCAGTGAGTGGGGGGTGATCTGTTTCCCAGGCAGCTGGTATAATTGGGGCTCAGGGTGATTGGCAATGGAGAGGGGAGTCAGGTGTGAAGGTGAGGCATGGACTTCTCAGATCCCTCGGGACTTGCCCGCACTGAAGTTTGACGTCATCAGGCACTGTGGTTTTCCAGATAGGGTCACTGGATGAATTCCAACAAAAGCAAGAAGACCCTGGGCAGGGACACTAGATCTGTGAGAAAAGATGGAAGGAAGCTCCAGCTGTGCCCACAGTCTGGAGAGCAGTTGCCAAGTAGGGACTCATGGGTATCTGTTGATGCTTAATGCCTTCACTCTGGAAAATCCTGAGCCTGAGTCTCAGCTGGGAGATTCTGGCCCAGCATATGCTTGGGGGAGACACACACCTTTGCTCTCCATCCAAAGCTGTGTAGGTTGTCCTGAAGGTGCAGCAGTTGGATCTCCGGACTCAGGTGTGTGTTCCTCTGTAGCCTTGGGCAGGTGTCCTGGTCTTTGGATCTGAATATGAACAAAGACAACTCTAGATATGCACGTGTTGGGGAGGAGGGTGCAGAAGTCAGCAGGCTTTAGGGAACAGCTTGTCCATCCTTGGGGAAAGGGAGATTTCTGCAGGTGAACAATGTTAGAGAACTGTGCCAGCAGATGGGACCCTAGTGTCAGAACTAGGAGCACAGAGCTGAGGTCAGGGGGAAGAGGTCCCCGGATCTGGGAGGCTTTGGAGTCAGGGAGGGCTGGCACCAGGATAATGGCAGCCTAGGTTTACGTCTGCAAGGTCACATTCCTCTATAAAGATTCAATCCCAACCTGGCTCTGCCTCCAGGCCTCCTCAGGCACTGCAGACCAACTAAACAACATACCAGGAATACCACAGTGTCCCGAAAGGGCACTGTCTCCTGGCACCAGCCCCTCTCTCCACAGTCTGACATTCTGGGTGATATTCCGTCCTCTCCGTCACCAAGTGTTTAGAGAACAGAGGCCACGATGGGTTGGGCTCCTCTGAGAGAAGGCTTCTGTGTATGCCTCTGAGTGTTACATCAGTAAGAGTGTATCTGGGTGGGGTGTGTGCACAGGGGTGTGCGTGCCATCAAGGGTAGCCATGTAGATGTGTCCCAGTTGTGTGTGGGTCGATGGAAACAGGTGTGTGCAGTGGAATTGACTATGTGAACGGGGTGGTGACTTGGGGGGATCCTCTCTTTTGCCCTGCATTTGGTGGGGCCAAGAGGTGGGATTGGGCCCTTCCCTGGGTCCCAATTATATGTACTGGGGCCGCAGGCCTGCTTCCACAGGCACCTTGCCTGGGCAGTTTCTGGGAGGCCGGTGGGCTTTAAAAGCCCTCAAGATTTAAGCAGGAGCTCCTGCACCTAGAGCTCCATTGAGGTCACTGAGCCAAACAGACCCTGTGTGACCTTGGCAGTGAGCTGTGGTGGGTTGGAGGTCCCTTCGCTCCCTGCCGGGCCCAACCCAAGGGAGTTGAGAGCAGGGACCTAGGTCTGCTTGGAGGGGCTGTGGGGCAATCCGGGGCCGCATCAATGTTGGATGAGCCCGCGCGGGCTCGATACCATCTTCCTTGGTCTCACTTTTAGTGTAACTGGAGAGCCCAGGGACCAGCCCGAGCCGGCGATGCGCGATCTGCTGGTGGTGGCTGCTGCACCTGCGGGGGACAGGAGCTGGGGTGGGGAGGCTGATGCAGGCCCACGGTGTGTCCTGGGACAGCGTGGGGGCCACAGGGCCCAGCCTTGCGGGGCAGGGTTGGTTCTAGTCTGGCCTCTGCTCGGGCCCTGGGTCCTGGTGCCAGGTTACTCCCCCTCCCTCCTTGGGACACCTGGCCTTCCTCGGGGTGTCATCTGTCTGGCGATGTATCCTTGAGCCAGTTTGGTCCCATCCCCCCACCTAGCTCTGGGGGTTTCCTGCTTGGGAAGGGGCTGGAGGGACAGCAGCTGGACAGAGAGAAACCCCCTGGGCTAAGGAAGGGGAACAGCCGTGACGGTGCAGAGCCTCCCGTAGCAGGTGAGTGTCCCGCCCCTGCGTGTCTGGGGAAAAGCCAGGAGCACACAAGGGAGATTGGGGGTCCAGAATGGCCAAGCTTCTCTCCACCCTGGCCTTTCCTACTCCAGTCCTGACCCTTATAGCCTTGTGACACCGCAAGTGCCGCCCCCACCCCCAACCATCAGCAAGGATTTCCCCACAAGGCAGCAGTGAAGTAGGCTGGTAGTCCGGTGAGCGCCTGGTACTTGTTGGCAGTGGTTGGGATGAGGTTATTACTGCGCTGTGGCCTCCATGGTCAGCATGGACAGACCCTCCCATGGGCAGTAAGTGTGGATTGGATCGGTGAACCATGGTGAGTGGACCAGCGGCCTGTTGTAAAAAACTGCTGATTGAAAAAGACACATCTATTGGTTTAAATGTTGTCTATGGCTGCTTTCACGCTACAACCTCAGAGCTGGCCCTTCAAGGAAAAGTTGTCGCTTAAGATAGTCCCCAGGGTGTACTTCCCTTAACCTACACGTGTCCCTTCCCTTCGTCTCCCCCCGCAACTGGGCACCTTTCCTCCCTCTGTTCCTCTGCATCTTCCACACATCTGGCTCACACCAGGCCCTCCACACCTGGAAATATTTCTTTGGGGACTGTTCGCCTCACATCTGGTCACTACTCCTCTCTGTGGCAAGAGAGGAAATGACCGGGCAACAAGAGGGCTGAAGGAGGACCTTTGACTGACTCCAGTTGTCAGTGAGCCTCTCCCTAGGCCACAGGAGCAAGGCGAGTTCACTGCTGATGAGCACAGCTGCTCTGGGCCCCCAAATCTGTTTTGTCACCCGAGAGGCTAAGCAGGCCGGTTCTGAGCACGGGCTTCCTGTCACTCCCTCTGTGGGCTGGTGACAGAGCTGAGGTCCTGGTAGAGTAGTGGGGAGACACTCCCAAGTGAGCTGATAATTAGAGGGTGCCAGTGTGCTCTGGAGGGGAACCGGGGGCGCCAGAGGCACCGCGCTTCCCTGCCTGCTTCCCTGCCACTTCCACACCCTGGGGCCCATCGTGCCGCATTTCCTCCAAGCCCCAAGCCTTTGCAAACAAAACAAAAGCCATTTCCTTGGTTCCCTTTTGCACACCTGAGTTCAGGGGTCCATTTCAGGGCCTGGACTGGAGCAGAGGAAAACTCCAGTGCCTGAAGACAGAGCTGCATTCCTGCTGTGCCACCACAAGATGGCACTGTCGAGGTGTCTGCTCCCGTTTGGGCACTCCAGGACTTTCTGATACTTGCTGGCCTTTCACAGGTCCGATTTCAGCCTAAAGGCGGTGGTCAGACACACTCTGAATCCCACCAGGCCTGATGAGCTCTGCCTGCCCCTGAGGCAGCTCACGGACTTCTTCAGAATCTGTAGCGCAGGGGCCCTCAGAAACTGCCTGCAGTGTAATTACCCACCTGCTTATACTCCTCCCCGACGGGCATCCCTGAGATCAGGGACCTTCTTACTCGGGGCCACCTGCCCCAGCCCAGGGCCGGGCACAGCAGAAATGGCAGAGGTGTTTGGTGGGGCATGATGTGTAAACACTAGAGAGTGCTGTTGTCACCGTTCATCCTGCCATAGTTTGTCTGGTGAATGCTTTCTTAGCATCAAGCTGCCGAAGGAGAAGCCAGGAATAAAGACCCAAGCTCAGAATGTATTCTGGGGAGAGGGGTCCGTTCAGACAGAGGAGCAGCCTTGCAGCCATTTCCCCTCTGGCCTGGCTCTGGCTGGTGCCAGTACTCTAGGAGTTCTCTAGACAGGATGAGAGGCACCACAGGGATACAGGGAGGGCCAGAGAATGGCATTTGTTTCTAGGTAGAGTTTGGGGTATACCTGGCCCTTGTCTGGAAGCAATCAGGGACCAGAGACAAGGGCTGGGAGGAGCTCTGGGGCCTACTGTGGCCTCAACCCTCTCACCTGGCCCTAGCTCAGGCCATTCCAAGAGCCTCCCAGTCTAACAGCAGTGTGTGGCTATTGGAGGGCTGCACCTGTGTTTGGGGGACAGCCACCCCTCCCCCTAAGCACCTGACAGCATGGGAGGATATCAACAAGGGACTTCCATGAAGCCCAAGGGGAAAGAACAGTGGGAGTGAGGTCTGAGGTCTGGACTCTACTTGAAGACTGACGACGATGGGTGGGGGTCCCTCACCCACTGCGAGTTCTAGGAAGAGGGTGGGCATTCCCGTTGACTGTGGCCCATTGTGTTGGCAGAGTCCAGGCCAGTTTGCACTCTTGGTGTGACCCCAGGAGGGAGTCCTTTGCTGGATCATCTCCCTGATGGGCTGGTGCTGACATGCAGATGCCACTTCCCTGCCTAAAACAGGCTCCAGAGTAAGACTGGCATCGCTCACCAGGGTAATTATTGGTTTGGCTTCAATTTCCATTCAAAACAGTAATCCCAGCCTGAGCTGGGTGTCAGATCTGAAGGTTGATTATTAGGAACATTTATCAACAGCCTCTCTCAGCTTCAGCAATTACAGCTCATCTGCCATTCCTGCTCCCAGTTGTGTAAAACTGCCAGCCTCTTCCCTGCCCACCTTCTCTATTCCCCTCTCCTCTTTTTCTACCATCTCCTCCCCTCAGCAGACACCCTGACGGAGGGCAGGAGGTGGGTGCCACCTTATGACTCACTGTCGCCCATATGAAGGCATCCATGTGCATGCTTGGCACCTGTGCTCTCCAGCAGCAATCTTCATGTTACAGTCTTTTGAAATCTGAATCTGGTTCTATCAGAATCGAGAAAAATCCCTGGAGGGGACACATGGGAACCCGTGTCTCCCGGCTCCTTGTCACGTGATGCGTTTTCAGTGGCACCGTCCTCCTTCCTGCTCCCGACTCAGTCTGTCCTCTCTCCAGGGCTGAGACTCAGGTGAGGCTACAGACGCACTGACCTCACGTACAACATTCAAGGGACCTGGAACAAGCTCAGTAATCAAGATAAATGATAGTGCAGTATTTTTTAAAAATCAAAATGAATGCAAAACACGCACAATAAAATCAAAATTTTAATAAAGACAGGATACAACACTGGACTTGCAGGACTCAGCCTCACTTGCCTTATCCTAACTCCAGTCTTGTTTATCATGGACAGTTTTGCTTTGATTTGATGTAAGTATTAAATCTCTTGGCTGCTGAATTTTTTGGCAAATCTGTAAATTCTGTGCCCCAGGCGAGAGCTTCACTGAGCTCACCCTGGCGCTGGCCCCACTGCTCTCGCTTCCCGCTGGGCCCTACCTCCCGCTCTCTTCAGCTCCCACTGCCTACTGCCTCAGGCAGGGTGGCTCAGCTTCTCTCTAAGCAGGTGCCCAGGGCAGCAGGGGACCCAAAGAGCCCCTCCATGGGCTGTCCTTCCAGGGCGCTTTGCTTCCTCCATTCCATCCCACTAGACCCTGCTTCAAGCCATCAGACACCTCAGAGAGGGCCTGCAGGTTGCCAGGGTAACTGCTGTGGTATTGGCGGACAGAACATGCTGGTCTTGCTGTGCTCCTAGAATCACGTCCAGCCAGAGCTGGATGAGTGCAGGCATGCCTGACAGCGTCCCTGACACGCTGATCTCAAATGTCGCTGGACATGCATGGAGGTGGAGGATATTCCATGTACCTGCGTTCCTCCAGGGAGAGGACAGCATGAGGCTGGAGGAAAACTGTGGTGATCTGTTTGTGACAGGGAGGTGAGACGCTCAAGTAGACATGCGTGCTTGCTGCCAAGCCTTCTGCAGAGGGTAGGTCTCATTCACTGAAGGGCTTCTGTTCTGCTGAGCAGGGTCATCAGTCGGGGGTACACCTGTCGCCAGAGAACACTCTCTCCCTGTCCTCCACTGGCTATGCTCCCCTGGCTGTGCTCCACTAGTCTAAAAGATAAACAGACATTTCAGAAAGAGCAATGTCGAAGGGGTGTCTAAGATGCCAAGTTACAGCTGGGACTTGAGACACTGTTATGTCGAGGTCCAGGCCTAGGCCAGCTGGCCACTCGGCGTCCAGATGCCTGTCACATGGGAGGCCTGAGAGTCTCAGGGGACATGCATTGGAAGCACCTCTGCCCTACCTGTTCTACTGTGTGATCTCTCTTCTGAGCCCCCAGTGCAGCACAGAGCCAGCTGGCCACTCAGCCTGGCAAGAGTAAGTCATTCTATTTTCTCACAGATAGGAATACGTGATTCCTTTTCCTCCTAGGCACTCTGCCACTTACTGGGCAAGTGAATTCCCCTCTCTGAGCCCTAGGTTTCCCTTTTGTGAAATATTAACAATAGCATCCTTCTTAGAAGGGTATGCTCACCATTAAATGCACTGATGCGGCTGGACGTGGTAGCTCACGCCTGTAATCCCAGCAGTTTGGGAGACCGAGGCAGGCGTATCACGAGGTCAGGAGATCGAGACCATCCTGACCAACATGGTGAAACCCTGTCTCTACTAAAATACAAAAAAATTAGCTGGGTGTGGTGGTGTGCGCCTGTAGTCACCTACTTGGGAGGCTAAGGCAGGGGAATCACTCGAACTGAGGAGGTGAGTTTGCAGTGAGCTGAGATCACGCCACTGTACTCCAGCCTGGTGACAGGGCAAGACTGTCTCAAAAAAAATAAATAAATGCACTAATGCAAAGCACTGTGACAGACTGAAGAGTCATGTTCTGCAGGGCCCTGAAGGACAGAACTAGGACCGAAGGGAGCATGTTTGAGCTTTCAGTGAAGCAGCAATGGCCAGCCGCAGAGATGGAGGGACTGCTCTGGGAATAGCAAGCATCCTGATGCTCAGAGTATGTATGAAGAGGTTTCATAGTCACCACCCAGCAGCTTAACTTCAAAAGGGCTGCCTGCCCCGGGGAGCTATATCCCTTGAGAGATGCAGTTTATCCAGCCCTGAGGTTCTGTTTGACCATCTTTCCCCGGTTGTCCGCCAGGGTGTCATGGCACAAGCCTCAGCATGGGCCCCATGGTCCAACCTTAACGTAAGAATGGGCCTCCCTGGAGGAAGCTGGCTTCATCTACAGCTAAGTTCACCTTTTTTCCTGGTCCGCTTTCCTTGGTTTAACCCTATGACCAACCCGAGAGCTTTGGCAGGAAGGAGACCTGCAGGGAGGATGCTGTGCTTGCGAAAGTGCCGGCCTGAGTCTCAGAGGGAAAGTAGTGGGGCTGGAGGGAGAGCAGGGAGAGGCAGAAGACGATGTCATCAGAGTTAAAGCCAGGGTCTGGTAGTAGATAAGACTGGACACTTGGCAGAATCATCGGGCAGACTAAAGCAGCTTAGATTCTGTCCTGAGGCAGTGGAGGGCTTTTGAAGGGTTTGAGTGGGCTGGGAGGACATGGTCTTAGGAAGCTCACTCTGCTGCCAGTTGAAGGATGGATTTGAGAGGAGGAGCAAGTTAGATGTAGATACCCATCATGATGCCAAGATCTGGGCAACAGACAGGGAGGTGTCAGCTCAGAAGTGGCCTAGGGAAGGCGAGGTGGATAGAACTGAGAGATGCTAAGAGGATGGCATCAGAAGTGCTTCATGATTGTCCGGATTGGCAGAGGAAGGTGAGCAGGGAAAAGCAGAAAGCTACAGTGGTGCCTCAAGGGGCTGAGTAATGTCATGCACAGAGACAGAATGTATAGAGTCAACAGTCAGACTCACAGGAATTCTAATCTGCATACCCCAATGTGTGGTGCTGTGGGACACCCGGGGTGTCCAGAGAGCAGGTAGGTAGAGTTTATAAGAGGGCTGGGCCCACGATGCGGGCTTGGATATTCTTAAGGTAAGAGTTGTGGGAGGCAAAGCCTTGCGAGTGGATAGGATCAACCAGGTGAACTTCAGGTGAAGCAAGGGGACAGGAGGCTGAGGACACAGACAAGCAAATTCTAGAGCTTCCATCAGTCCCTAGAAGGCACGATGTGTGGACCTCCCAGCATACAGCCTGAGCCCTAGCACAGGGCTGGCCACAGAGAGAGCAGCAGTGAATGTGTCCTCTGTGGTTCCTTCAGATGGGGCCTTTATCCTTAGTGCACTTGGCTCTGCCTGGGTTGCTATAGTAACCCACAGATGCAGGGAGACTTGGCCTCTGCATTGCCATGGAAACCAGCAATTGAGTGTCCCTGTGTGGCATGGCCATTGAGACCTTGAGGATTCAGTCTGGTCCTGAAGGGTTTGGGAGGGGGACTGCGACCAGCAGAAGAGTCCATGTCCTGATGAATCGGTGATGGTGGTTGTTAGTCTGACCGTTGCCACGGTGATGAAGGGAGACACCCAAGTGGGCTTGTGCTGGTTTCAGTCCTGAGGCGAATACAGGAAATTTCAACAGGCTCCAGGTCTTACTGTGTAGCCTGAAGTGGGACCATCCCCCAAACCCACTCCATCCTCTCGCCACAATGGGGGCCCGGACACCTTTGCCTGCTCTCTGGGTTTCTTTCTTTGCCGAGACAGGGATTTTGTTCCCAGGAGGCACTCCCCGGCCCATGGGATCTCAGCATTCAAAGCAGCACAGGAAACCTGGGCCCCTGAAACGGGGCCACCGAAGAGATCGGTAAGCTTTCAACATCCTGCCTTTAGCCCATGGGCCCCACCCCTACATCAGCTCCACCCTTCCACCCTCACTGACCTCACCCCTTTTCCATTCCAAGTCCCCTCCTTCCCATTGGTGCTGCTCCCCTATCACCACATGGGCCCACACAGGTCACCCCTCCAAACCCCTCATGCTCCAGACAGGTGATCAGGGAGGCTTCATTACTCAGGAGCTGCCCAGGACCTCAGGGGGTTCCTCCGCCATGGGAGTAAGGGCCTCTCCCCTGGCCTGCAGGGCTCTGGCAGCTCCGCACTCTGGCCCTCTGCATCTTCTGGTGGGCTCCTCCTTCCAGCTTCTGCCTGTCCCCCCCCGCCCCCCAGTGCTTCATTCCCATGGCTCGGGTCACCACTGCCCTCGTCTGGACTGCCTGCCTGCCTGCTATCCGGGGCCCACAGAGCGAGCACTCTGTGGAAGTCCCTCCACCCTGATCCGTCACGTAACTCACCCACTGAGGCAGCTGAGACCAGGACCCTGAGGGAGGCCTGAGTGACCAGGTCAGGCAGCGGGCAGGGATGATGAGGTGAGGCTGCAAGGGTGTGGAGAGTCACCCCTTCTTTTCCTCTTCAGGAGAACAACCAGGAGGAAGTACTGGAAGGAAGGAAGGGAGATCGCTCGGTGAGCTGGAGGGGAGGAGGGCGCCAGCCCTGGGAAAGGGCCAACCACAGGGGACTGCGAGGGGGTGGGAGGAGGACGTGGGTGGCTCATGGGCCACGGACCCCATATGCGCCCGGGGTGCGTGTGTGGAATGGGATTTTGGGGAGGGCGTGACCACTGGGCCAAGCCTGCTCTTACTGTGTGTGACTGCTGTGGCCTTGGTTTGTCCTCCTGGATTCTCCTGTGGTCTTTTTGCCCTGACTCTAGCTGGGCGGTGCTGATGAGCAGCCCCAGAGGCCTGGGCTCTGTTCACCAGCCTGTCCTGGGACTCTCAGCCAGGCCTTCTCACAAAAGAGGTGTCCTCTACATGTGGTCACATCACAGCCTAGGACCACACAGGGAATCATGGTGGCAGAGCCTCCAGCCCCCCTGCCTTCCTCCCGTTGCCCCGCCCCAGGCTGCCTTCTACCGTCACGAGGTGGGTCTTGCCTAAGGCTCCTGACCAGGACCTCATTTATCATTTATGCATGTTGGGGTCCCAAGGATATGTTTCTTGGCCCATGGGATAGTCACAAACAAGTGCCCCTTGAAGGAAGGGGTGCTGCCTTGTGTACAGATGAGGCAAGATGACAGGATCCTGTTCCCAGCTGCAGAATAGCTGCTGAGTGTCCCCAATGCCTGGGAAGTCTGCCTGTCCTTCCAGGGGACCAGGCCAGAGAAACCGGAGGCACCAGGGGCTCTGCTTCGCCTCCTCATGGATGTCAGTCCCAGGTTTCTGATGAGGTTTGTGACGATAGTGCCCTAAAAGGGGAGCCCTGCGGAGAGCCAGGGGTCTCGGGTGTGGCCTTTGTGGCAGGGGCCCTGTTGCTGTCCTTTCCTACACATGGCCTCAAGCCAGGTTGACTTTTTAGCCTAAAGAAAATCTCATGAAGAGAAAGATGGTGGTGCGGGGGAGGGTGTATCACTTGAGCCTACTTCACAGGCTCTTGGGAAGGAGCAGGAGAAGGAGGAGGGGTACAAGTAGTGAACCCCAAAGGGATGACTATGCTGTGATGACTCTTAATGAGGCTTGAAACTTCAGCTCCTTTGGCGTGTGCAGCTGGTGTGTTCTGAGTGATGTAAGTTGATGACAGCCTCTTTCCTGAACCCACTCTCAAGGCTGCAAGAAGTTTTTGAGATCCCACACCCAACCGCTCGTGTAACAGGCAAAACAGGCCTCAGGTTATGAACCAAGGTCACACGGCAAGTTCGCGGTAGACTCGGAACTAGAACGCAGGCCCCCTGCTCAGGGCTCTTTCTCTGCACTGCAGGTGAGGGAGCCAGCCTCACTGTGTGGGAGTCAGGGTGCTTCTCAGGAGTGAGTAGTCCTTTGGCTATGACCTTGCCTTATGTGAATGGAGGCTCTGAGCATAGTGTGGACTGTATATCTACAGCTGATGGCTGCCTGGCAGGGACTCTTGGCCACACTGGGTTTCTGGGCTAGCTCATTTCTGGGATTTGGTACCTCTCTACTTCATGTTGAAAGGCTCTGCCAGTATCCCTTAATATCAGGTAAAACTGCACAATTCAAGATGGTGCCAACAAGCATGGTATTTCCCCCATGGTGACACAGGGCTGTAAGCAGGGAGGTGAGGAGCCAGGCATCTTTGGGGTTGATGGCTGACTTATAGGAGCCTATCTCTGCAGGTTTGGAATAGCCATAATTAGTGGGAAAGTTAATGACCTAGCCACTTAGGGCTACAGCAAAGCAAGAGAACCTTGGCTTATTGTCTTCAACTTGAAGAATGTCATCTCCCTTTCATCCACCCATTACTTGGCATCTTGGGATTGTTTGAAACCGTTCCACGTGTGAAATCTTCATGTTCGTGTACCTCCTATGAATTGTGTCTCCCAAACCTCCACTCTGTTCATAGAGACCTCAGGCCCCTGGGCCCTAGTTTTCCCCCTCACTCTGAATCAACTCTTGCTCCTGTCCTATCTGAGCTCTATTGCCTGTCACTTTGGCTGCCCACCACTCACCATCTGGCCGCTTGGTCTCCTACCTCAACCTTAGAACATGGTAACTGCCTGCTTTCTTTAGTCCTGGTTTAAGGCGGTGGGGGGAATTCCTTCATGAACTGACGTTAGTCCGAATTCAGGGTCGACAGCCTACAGCAAGCCCCCAGCAATGCCCAGCGGTCCTGTGACCTGGGCCTGCTCCAGTTCCTCCACAACTGTTTCAAAGCTCTCACATTAGCCTCTGCAGAAAGTCATCAGAAAGGTTAAAAAAAAAAAAACCTAGTTATTGGGACATAATTCATACACCATACGATTTGCCTATTTTTAGTGTACAGTTCAAAGGTTTTAAGTTGCACAACCATCACTGCCATCTATTTTAGAACATTTTCATTACTCCCTGCAATGAAAACCCATGCCCATTTGCAGGCTCCCCTTTTTCCTACACCCCCCAGCCTTAGGCAACCACTAATCTATTTTCTGTCTCTATAGATTCGCCTATTCTGGACATTTCATATAAATATAATCACATAATATTGGTCTTTTGTAACTGACTTCTTTCCTTAGTATAATATTTTCTAGTTTCATCTATGTCATAGCATTTATCAATATTTCATTTCTTTTTACTGCTGAATAACATTCAATTGTATGGGTTAACCACATTTTCTTTATCCATTCATCAATTGATGAACATTTGGGTGTTTCCACATTTTAGCTATTATAAATAATGCTGATATAAACTCTTGTGTCCAAATTTTTATATAAGCATATATTTTCACTCCTTGGGTACATGCCTAGGATCTATGTTCAACCTTTTGAGGAACTGTCAGACTGTTTTCCTAAGTGGTTACTGCTTTTTACATTCCCACTAGCAGTGTATGAGGGTCTTAGTTTTTTTCACATTCTTGCCAATACATGTTATTAGCCGTAATTTTAAGTACAGTCATTCTAGTGAGTGTGAAGTAGTATCTCATTGTGGTTTTGGCTTACATTTCCCTGGTGAGTAATGATGACTAATACTGTGCTTATGGACCATTTGTATATCTTCCTTGGAAAAATGTCTGTTTATATCTCTTGTCCATTTTTTAAATTAGGTTGCCTTTTTATTATTGAGTTGTAAGCATTCTTTATATATTCCAGATACAAACAAGATGCTTATCAGATATATGGTTTGCAGATATTTTGTTCTATTCTGTGGTTGCCTTTACTTTCTTTATCGTGTCCTTTGCAACACAAAATATTTCACATTTTTATGAAGTCTAATTTATCTAGTTTCCTTCTTATGAAAGCTGCTTTTGGAAAGTTTTTGCATAATGGTCCCACGATCAAAAATGTTTTTGCCTGTTTTTAATTTTCCTTCTGTTGCTTGTGCTTTTGGTGTCATATGTAAGAAACCATAAGATTTCTTACAAAGGTTTTTCCTATGTTTTCTTCTAAGAGCTTCATAGTTTTGGCTCTTCCATTTAGGTCTTTGATTCATTTTTAGTTAATTTTGTTATTGTTGTGAGGTAGGGGTCCCAGCTCATTCATTTGAATATGGATATTCAGTTGTTCCAGCACCATTTGGTGGAAAAAACCATTTAACCTCTGTTGAATGGTCTTGGTATCCTGTTGAAAATCGGTTGACCGTAAATTTATTTCTGGGTTCTCAATTCCACTGCATTGACCTGTATGTCTGTCTTTATACCACTACCACGCTGCCTTGACTACAGAGCTTCGTGGTAAGTTTTGAGATCAGGATGAGTTCTCCACCTTTGTTCTTTTTCAAGGTTGTTCAGCTATTCTGTATCCCTTAATTTTTTCTTACAAATTTTAGGATCAGCTTGTCAATTTGCACAAACAAACCAGCCAGTATTCTAATGGAGATTGGATTGAATCTGTAGATCAGTTTGAAGAGTATTGCCGTCTTAATAATATATAGTCTTCTGATCCATGAACACAGGATGTCTTATTTATTATTTAGGTCTTCTTTAATTTCTTTCAAAGAAGTTTGTAATTTTTAGTGTATAATATTGCACGTCTTTTTAAAAGTCTTTTCCTCAATGTTTTATTCTTCTTGATTCTTTTGCAAATTGAATTGTTTTCTTAATGCAAGTGTATAGAACTATAACTGACTTTTGTGTGATAATCTTGTATCCTACAAACTTGCTGAACTTATTTATTAGTTACAGTTTTTTAGTGGATAACTTAGATTTTCATTACACAAGATTATGTCTTGTATGAGTAAAGATAGTGTTACTTGTTCCTTCATAACCTGGATGCCTTTTGTTTCATTTTATTGCCTCATCATCTTGGCTAAAGCCTCCAATACAAGGTTGAATACATTTGTCTAGAATGGGCGTCTGCCCCTTTCCTGGCTGCTCTTAAGATTTTCCTTTTATCATTGGCTTTCAACAATTGATTATACAATGTCTTGGTGTGGTTTTCTTCATGTTTCTTCCACTGAATGTCTTTTGAGTTTCTTGGATATGTGGTGTTCATTAAATTTGAGAAAACATTGGGCATTATTTCTTCTAATATTTTTTCTGCTGTTTCCCCTGAAACTCCAAGTATGTGTATGTTAGCTTACTTAATATTTTTCCAAAGTTAACTGATACACTGGTTTTCATTTTTCAGCATTTTTTCTCTCTGTGTTTTATTTTGAAGTATTTCTACCTATGTATTTGAATTCTCAGATCTTTTTTGGCAGTGTCTAATTCCATAAAGCATATTTTTTATTTTAGATACTGTGTTTCTAATCTCTAGAAGCTTGACTTGCATCTTAATTACATCTTTCATTTCTCTTCTCATCATAGTCATATTTTCCTCTATCTTCTTTACATGGAGTAAGTTTATAATAGCTCTTTTAACATTTTTGTCTGCTAATTCTGTCATCTGTGTCATTTCTAGGTATCTTCCTACTTGTACTGTTTTTACCCACAATACTTCTAACACTAAATATGTGGTTTCTTTCCACACCAACAACCAATTTGGCAACTCTCTGGATGCCAACCGAGAGTCCTGCGATTTAGTTTAATTCTGGTGCTATTATTAACCGGAGTTAACGCAGACCCCACAGGTTAAGGGCTCAGTCTCGCAAGACTTCCCCATTTCATAAGTCCCAGGTTGCCACCTGTCCTTCTGGCCAACTGGCTATAAATTGGGGGTTCCTAGGACCCCTTCTCAGGTATGAACATTTGCTAGAATGGCTCACAGAACTCAGAAAGGCACTTCATTTACTATTTACTGGTTTATTATAAAGGATACAACTCAGGAATAGCCAAATGGAAGAGACACCTAGGGCAAGGTTTGCAATGGCGTGGAGCTTCCGTGACTTCTCCAGGTGTGCCACCTCACCAGCACCCTGATAACGTTTACCTGCCGGGAACTCTCCAAACCGCCATTTAGGGTTTTATGGAGGTCCTGTTACACAGGCACATTTGATGAAATCATCGACCATTGGTGAGTGAATTCAATCTCTAGCCCTTCTCCTTTCCCCAGTGGCTTAGGGGTGGGCTGCAAGTTCTAATCCTCTAATCACACGGTTGGTTCCTCTGGCAGCCAGCCCCCATCATTAAGCTATCCAGGAGCCCACTAAGAGTCACCTCATTAGAACAAACTCAGGTATGGTTAAAAGTGGCTTATTGAAAATAAAAAAGATGCTCCTATCATCATGCAAGAATTTCCAAGGATTTTAGAAGCTCTGTGTCAAGCACTGAGGACAAAGACCAAATATCTATTTCTTATTATGTGCACTAGTGATTGATTTTTCTTCTAGTTATGTATCCTCTTCTCTTCCTTTTTTGAATGCCTGGGTGATTTTTGATTAGATGATAAATGTTTTGGATTTTACAATGTTGGGCTTTGTTTTATCCTTTAAATAGTTAATGTTGGGCTTTGTTCTGACAAACAATTAAGTTGCAGGGTGAGTATCCCAAATATTCAAAACCCGAAATGCTCCAAAATCTGAAACTTTTTGAGAGCAAATATGATGCCTGAAGGAAGGGCTCATTGGAGCATTTCAGATTAGGGATGCTGAACCAGTAAGTATAATACAAAGTTCAGATTTTGAAAAAAATTTAAAATCTGAAACACTTCTGGTCCCAGGCATTTTGGATAAAGGATATTCAACCTAAACCTGGAATCAGTTGGATCCTTCTGCGATTTTCTTTTAGGCTTTGTTAGGGAGGTCCAGAGCAGCCCTTAGCCGAGGGCTAAGTTGGCCTCACTACTGAAGAGTGCTCCTCTGAGGACCCTCCCTGATTTGATGTTCTGTGTATTAGGATGTCTTTCTACTTGGAGTTGTTGGAACTCAGAGTGTTCCCAGCCTTCTGTGAGTTTCTGAGATTGCTCTGCTTTCTTCTCTCTAGTGGTTCATTCCCCAGCCTTGGGTCATTTTCTCACGTGCTTGTGCGGATCAGCACTCAGCCAGACATGAGGGAAGCCCTCTGCAGGCCTCCGAAGCACATTTGCGCATTCTCTCTCTCCCTCCCTCCATCCCTCCTTCTCTTTCCCAATCTCTTGCTCTCTCACTCTAGCTCTTTCTCCTGGAAACTCTTTCCAGGGAGTAATCAGGGCACTCGCAGGGCTCACCTGGTTTGCTTTCTTTCCTCAGGATCATTGCCTTGCACTGCCCCTTGTCCAATGTCTGAACTGTTGTTTCATCTATTTCACCTGGTTTTTCATTGTTAAGGCAGAAACGTAAATCTAGGCCCTGTTACTCCATTGTGACTGAAGGCAGAAGTCTCTCCTTAGTTTTAGGCTCACCATTTTAAGTGCTTACCCTACATTCCCAACTGGATACCACACAGACCGCTCAAACTCAATGCATCCAAACTAACATCTTCTCTCATCAACCTGTCCCTTGCCTTCTATTTCCTATCTCCTGAGGGAAACCCAGTCCCAAATCTTAAAGGTCACCATCACCTTTTCTTCACCATTCCCTGATATTTAAATAAAATCCTTTCTGTTTCATATTATTTGTTAGTTCCAAATCTGCACATCACTTTCTTTCTCTCTGGCCACCAGATAACCTAGGTCGATGTTCAGTCTAAGTGACTATATAGCAGCCTACAAACTGCCTCTTCGCCTCCAGCCTGTCTTACTCCAAGCCATGGGCCACACAGTAGCCAGAGTCATTTTTCCAAAGCACAGCTGGGATCATATCATCCCCACTTGGTGTTTTTCAATGGATTCTCTAAAGCAGGGGTATCCAATTTTTTTTTACTTCCCTGGACCACATCTGAAGATGCAGAATTGTCGTGGCCACACATAAAATATACTAGCACTAACAACAGCGGATTCACTTATTTAAAAATCGCAAAAAATTTCATAATATTTTAAGAAAGTTTACAAATTTATGTTGGGCCACACTCAAAGCCATCCTGGGCCACATGTAGGCTGCGGGCTGCACGGTGGACAAGCTTGCTCTAAAGCTTTAGCACAGAGCCCCGCATTCTAGATGGAGACAAAAGGCTCTTTACTATCTGGCTCCTGTTACATTCTCCAGCATTGTCTTGTCCCCTCTCCTGCCTCTCCCCACTGTCAGCTGCACCAGCCTCCCAAACTCATGGACTCTTTTCCATTTCTGGGCTTCACCTGTGGCTCCTTCCACATGTAGTGCTCTTCCCTGTCTTTACCTGGTAAACTTCTCATCAGCCTTCAAGACTTGGTATCACCTCCTCCAAGAAGCCTACTCAGATGTCCTCAATCACATGCAGTGCTAAACTCTATCACAAATCTTAGTAAATTTATATCAATCATGATTCTATCTGAATCTACTACTGGGCTGTGATTTCCCTGAGGTAAGAACAAGTCTTGCTTGTCTCAGTACCCTCAGCAGAGAGCCATGCGCAAAGTAGGTCCTCATTGTAAGAGCACTAGATGAAGGAATGGAGGTGTGGAGCTATGGCTAGTGGAAATGTGATCCCAGGCTAACTGCCCTCAAGTGACCTCGAATCACAATAGCAGAGGGGCTGCATGTAGCAGGGCCTTCCTCCTAGATTCAGGCAATGTTGGGCTTGAGGGTTTGTGCTTCATGCCTGCACTACTGCATAGGGGCTAGACTTAAGGACCTCGCTGTTTTTTATACCTCTTGTTTCACAGGAACCCTGATGAATCATCCAAACCTGCATGGAGCCTGAGCCCCAGGGAGGGTCCTTGGGGTGACTGGGCTTTAGGTTTCTCAGCTGTACCATCTCCTGCATGTGGGTTAGAAATTGTGCCACAAAGAGCCCGATGCATCACAGGACATTTTTCTTGAAAAGAGATTTTAGAATAGGATGTGATGAAGGTCTTTGATGACTGTGATATGCCATCATGCAATATAACTCTGCTAGGAAGAGTCCCATTTGCTCATCCATTTCAATAATTACTTATATCTTTTACTGTCATTTGATTAAAAGCACCATGAAGGCAGGGCCATGTCTTTTTCTTTTTCATTGTTGTGTTCTCAGCCTACCATGCATGTACACAGTGAGCACTCAATAAATAATTTTCAAATGAGTAGTAATAGCCAGCATTTGTTGAGGACTTATACCACACAGGGTTCTAAGCCATTTACACATGTTCACTCATTTAATAGTCACAGTAACCCTGTGAGGCGAGTACTATTATCATTCTCATTTTGTAGGTGAAAACATAGACACATAGTAGTTAAGTAAATTACCTAAGGTCACATAATTAACACCTGGTGAGGCAAGCTTTCAAAGACTTCATGAATGAATGAATAAGTGAGTGAATATTTTAATTTAAAGAGTAAAAGGGACTACAATAGTTGAAGGTGTATTTTAGATTTTTTTTTTAAGAGATGAAATCTTGTTCTGTCACTCAGACTGGAATGTGGTGATCCCCCTGCCTCTGTCTACTGAGTACCTGGGACTGTGGGAAGATGCCACCAGGCCCAGCTAATTTTTTTTGTTTTCTTTTTTGTGGAGACAGGGTCTCATTATGTTGCCCAGGCCAGTCTGGAACTCCTGGTCTCAAGCAATCCCTCAACTTGGCCTCCTAAAGTGCTGGGATCACAGGCGTGAGCCACCATGACTGGCTGAAAGCTATATATTTTTTTTTTTTTTGAGACGGAGTTTCACTCTTGTTACCCAGGCTGGAGTGCAATGGCGTGATCTCAGCTCACTGCAACCTCCGCCTCCTGGGTTCAGGCAATTCTCCTGTCTCAACCTCCTGAGTAGCTGGGATTACAGGCATGCGCCACCATGCCCAGCTAATGTTTTGTATTTTTAGTAGAGACGGGGTTTCACCATGTTGACCAGGATGGTCTTGATCTCTTAACCTCGTGATCCACCCGCCTCGGCCTCCCAAAGTGCTGGGATTACAGGCTTGAGCCACCGCGCCCGGCAAAGCTGTATTTTTTAAGACAATCATCAGAGCATTAGATATTCCATAATTTGGACTATTCATACTCAATATCAATTAATATATTTCTCTACATAATATGTAATGTTATATAATTATATGTAAGATTAAATATAATATGCAATTAAGTATGATAATATTATATATAGCACATATCATTATGACATTACTGCATGCCAGGCTCTGTATTAAGTGTTTTACATACATGATCATATTTAATATTCACGATTCTATCAAAGAGATAAGGGAATCCCTGTGAATTCCCATGGTATAGCTAAGGCTCAGAGTGGTTAACCTCAAAGACAGAGAGCTTCCTGCAGAGCAGGATTTGAACCCAAGTCTCTTTGACTCCATATTTGTGCTCTTACCCACTTTGTCATCATCTCTCTTCTCTAGTCTGCCCAAAGCATAGGCTACCTTGGGCTTTCCAAATTCTTGCCCTTCTAGGAAGCTACCAAACCCTGTGGCATAGTCTTCATTTCACAGCCCAACCCAAGGGGGACTTTTAGTGCCCCAGGCAGGTTTTCCCAAGCCCTATCCAGCAGGGAGAGCTGAGGCTTCCACAGCTCAGACTTTGTGGTGTGTAGTCCTGGTATTTTAGAACTCAAAGGGTGGCATATTGGAAGTCATCCTAGACCAACTAAATCAGAGTCACTGGGAGTAGGGCCCAAGAATCTGAATTTTAAATAGCTCTTCAGGTGATTCTGATGTCCAGGCAGATTTGAGAACCACTGGCTGAGGCCCAGGAAAGAGACAATGGATACTCCTCGGGAAAAGAAGTAGTGGCTTCTTGCCCAGGCCACCTTCACAGCACCTTTTAGAGCCATGGTGCATTATGTGGTGTGTGTGTGTGTATGTGTGTGTGTGTGTGTGTGTGTGTGTATTTGGAATATCTAAAACAATATAAGGAAGAAAAATAACATGACCTATGGTCCCAACATCCAGAGGTAATTCCTGTTGACATTTTGATTTTCATCTTTAAACTTTTGATTGAAGTATATATAGTATACATGGAAATACACAAATTATAAGTGGACAGCTTATGATGAATTTGCACAGCTGAACACAGTCATGTTAACACTACCCAGACCAAGAAACACATTGCTTGCACCCTAGAAGCCCATGTTGAGCCCTCTTCTGATAAATGCACCCTTCCAAAGCAGTGATCCCGACTCTTAACATCATAGATTAATTTTGACTGTGTTTGATATTTATATAAGTGGGATAATTTATGATCTACTCCCCAAGTCTGGTTTATTTTGTTCAATATTAATTTGCAAGGTACATGTATGTCAGGCATGTAGTTATATCGTAGTTTATTTATTGCTGTATAGTATTCCATTGTGTGATTGTTGCAGTTTGTATGTGCATTCTACTGTTGTTGGGCATTTGGGAAGTTTAAAGTATTTGGCAATTACAAACAGTGCTTCTGTGAAAATTCTTGTACATATCTTTTGGTGCATGCGTGTATGTGTTTCCATGGGGTATGTCCCTAGGAGTGGAATTGCTGAATATATGTTCCATTCTAGTGGGTGCTGCCAAAGTTTTCCAAAATGGTTGTACCAGTAACTTTCACCAGCAAAATATGAATCCAGTTGTCCCACATCCTCACCAACACTTGGTCTCCTCCATCTTTTCATTTTAGCTGTTCTGGAGAGTGTGTTGTGTATGGTCTTGTGGTTTCACTTTACATTTTCCTGGTGAATAATGACATTGAGCATCTTTTCATTCATGTACTGCTTTTTAATCTTTTACTTACGCTTCCATTCTTGGTAACCCTTAATTCATTTTTTTAAAAAGTGAATAAGGCCGAAAAACTTTCCATAAATAAAATATCCTGGTTAAAGTACTGTTTTATTTTTCCCTTCAATGAAGTCTATTATCTTACAAATAAGTAGCATCAAGCCAGAAGTAGTGGCTCATGCTTGTAATCCCGGCACTTTGGAAGGCTGAGGTGGGTGGATTACTAGATCTGGAGATCCAGACCATCCTGGCTACATGGTGAAACCCCGTCTCTACTAAAAATACAAAAAAAAATTAGCTGGTCATGGTGGCACATGCCTGTAATCCCAGCTACTTGAGAGGCTGAGGCAGGAGAATCACTTGAACCTGGGAGGTGGAGGTTGCAGTGAGCTGATATCGCACTGCTGCACTCCAGCCTGGGCAACAGAGCGAGACTCCATCTCAAAATAATAATAATAATAATAATAATAATAATAGTAATAATAAGTAGCATCTAACTAGAAGACCTTAAAGAAATAATAGTAATAATAAGTAGCATCTAACTAGAAAACCTTAAAGAAATAATAGTAATAATAAGTAGCATCTAACTAGAAGACCTTAAAGAAAATGTGTTTCTGCTGTCCTGCCACTTAGCTCTTTCTTCCTATGCTTTCGACAACCTCTTAACTATTACTGGTTCCACAATAAAATTGCATCCTTTTGGGGGATGTGATCTCATGAGACAGTTGCACACAGATTATCCAGACAGAGACCAGTGGGACCATTAGGACAGAGGGAAAGCTTAAACTCAAGGTGAGACAGGAAACTTTCAAGTATCTAATGCCCAGGACTAGTTGTTCCACTGGGACCCGTCTGGAGGGAAGCCCAGGGAGTGGAGCTGGGAGCGTCTCAGAGTGGATGCTGAAAATGAAGTTGTTTTTTATTTGTTTTGTGTTTTGCTCTTGTTACTAAAAAAAAAAAAAAAAAGGGTTTAAATTCTTAGGTGCTACTTCGAAAATAATCTCGGGTATTATATGAAAAAAATATGCAGTATGAGTTAGTTCGCAAGTGGCAATTGTGGATGTTTGTGTGTGCCTGTATCCAAACGAAGTTGTGTAAACTGTTTTGTCATCTAAATTTTTCGTGTAACATACTTTCCCATGTTGTCAAATATTATTGAACAAATATTGTTTTTAATGGCTATATAATAGCTCTCTTAAGGATTTGTTGAAATTTAATCATTCCTTTATTTTGGTTCTTTCCATAATTTCTATATTCTCAATGATGAATGTATTTGTACATAAACCTCTATACTCTTTGGATTGTTCTCTAAGAATAGCTTCAGAGAAATGAAATTAATGGCTCAAAAAGAATGAACCTCTTTAAAGTTCTTTGATATGTTCATATGATCACATTTCTTTCCAGAAAGGCTGTCAATCCACTCTGTCCCCAGCAGCATCTGAAAGGCCACCCTCACTGCATATTCGTCAGCTTGGCACTCACTTCAATTACAGTGCCTCTTGCCATATAGAAGATGGTGATTTTTACCTAATAAACTTTTATGGTTTCTGGATTTAGGAACATGCGTAGCAAAGCTCCCCACTCCCTGCACATGACTAGAAGAATACTTTCTAACATTTTCTACTTATAGTTTTTTCTTTTCTTTCTTTTCTTTTCTTTTCTTTTCTTTTCTTTTCTTTTCTTTTCTTTTCTTTTCTTTTCTTTTCTTTTCTTTTCTGTGATGGAGTCTTACTCTTGTTGCCAGGCTGAAGTGCAGCGATGCAATCTCGGCTCACTGCAACCTCCTCTTCCTGGGTTCAAGTGATTCTCCTGCCTTAGCCTCCTGAGTAGCTGGGATTACTGGTGCCTGCCATCACACCCAGCTAATTTTTGTATTTTTAGTAGAGACAGTGTTTCACCATGTTGGCCAGGCTGGTCTTGAACTCTTGACCTTGTGATCCACTTGCCTCAGCTCTCAAAGTGCTGGGATTACAGGCGTGAGCCACTGCACCTGGCCTGGTTTTCTTTTTTATGATAAATCTTTACTCCTCTGTTATTTGTTTTTGTATGTGTTATAAAATAGGGATATAACTTTATTTGCCCCAATAGAGATAAAACTTTATTTACCTTGCCCCAAATGGATAGCAAGTTGATCTCTGAGCCACTTGCTAAATAATTAGATATTTCTGCCGGGCGCGGTGGCTCACGCCTGTAATCCCAGCACTTTGGGAGGCCGAGGCGGGTGGATCACGAGGTCAAGAGATCGAGACCATCCTGGTCAAAATGGTGAAACCCCGTCTCTACTAAAAATACAAAAAATTAGCTGGGCATGGTGGTGCATGCCTGTAATCCCAGCTACTCAGGAGGCTGAGGTAGGAGAATTGCCTGAACCCAGGAGGCGGAGGTTGTGGTGAGCTGAGATCGTGCCATTGCACTCCAGCCTGGGTAACAAGAGCGAAACTCCGACTCAAAAAAAAAAAAAAAAATTAGATGTTTCTTCAATGTTTTGAAAGGGCATCTTTATCGTAAACTAATTTCCTCTATAGACATGGAATTATTTCTGTACCACATTGGTCTATTGGTCATTCTCACATCAACACAACTGTTTTTGGTACAGATTCCTAGTACAGATGAATTATTGCAGATTCATAGCACAGTCTGATAATTGGCATAGCAAATGCCTCCTCTTTCCTTTACTGTTACAAAATTGTCTTGGCTAACTTGGAAAATTGGCTTATTTTTCCAGATGAATTTTGGAATAAATTTGTCCAGTTGAAAAATATTCTGCATTTGTGATTAGAATGGGATCACACCTGTCAATTTATTTGACAAAATTGGAATTTCCTACAGGAGCAGGGGATGCATCTCCTTTTATCAAGGATGTTAATATAAGTAAAAATTTATAGTTTGTTTTCACATATGTCCAAGACATTTCTTATGAAGTTTTCCTAGATAGGTTTTTTTTTCTGTTGCTTGTGTGAATAGGACCTTTTAAATTATATTTTTTAATTGGATGTTTCTGATATTTAGAAAAACCATTTATTTATGAATAGTTGCGTATTAATTAATGCCACTGATGTATTCATTAGTTCTAATAGTTTTTCAGTTATTTTTCTTATATTTTGCCAGGTAGACAGTTGGATAAACAAATAATGATCAGTTTATCTTCTTTCCTAATAATTATGTAAAAAAATTAATTATTACATTAGCTAGAACTTATGAAACAATGTTTAGGCTGGGTGCAGTGGCTCATGCCTGTAATCCCAGCACTTTGGGAGGCTGAGGCAGGCAGATCACTAGATCAGAAGTTAGAGACCAACCTGACCAACATGGTGAAACCCCATCTCCACTAAAAATATAATAATTAGCCGGGCGTGGTGGTGTGGGCCTGTAATCCCAGCTACTCAAGAGGCTAAGGCAGGAAAATTACTTGAATCTGGGAGACGGAGGTTGCAGTGAGCTGAGATCATGCTATTGTACTCCAGGATGGGTGACAGAGCAAGACTCCATCTTAAAAAAAAAAAAAAGTTTAGTTATATTCTTTACCCTGTCAATTACACTTCTGTTCTTAGTTTGCTGATAACTTTCTTTTAACCAGAAATGAGTGCTGACTTTTATCCAAGACCTTTTTGGTATCTGTTAACATATGACATTTCTCATTAGGCTTATTAATGTGATATATTACATAAATAGTGTTACTCATATATAAACCATCTTTCCAGTTCTGGAAATGGAATGAGCTCTATATGGTGCATGTTACATTTTTCATTCAACTTACTTCTAGGTTTTATTTGTTAATATTTTATTTAGAATGCTAAATATATATTTTAATAAGGCTATTAAGTAGTAGAGTTTTAGGTTTTTGGAGAGTCAGATTTTTACATCAGGGTTTGATTACCTTGCAAAATTAGTTGGTTGCATCTCATCTTTTTTTGTGTATTGCTAAGTGATTCCTCTACCTCCGTAATTGTTTGTTTTCAAAAGTTTGAAATACTTGTCCCAGAATTCATCTTCGTCTGGTACCTTTCTTGTCTGGAGCTGTTTAGCAATATTTCCAGTTTCTTCCATGGTTATTAATCTAATCAACTTTTCTACTTCCTTTAAGTTTAGAGATTTATATTTTCTAGAAAGTCCATTGTGTTGAGATTTTTAATTTATTAGTCTAGAAATATAGGAAGATTCAGATGTGTACAGTCTCTTCTGTATCTTTGATTACAGCCCCTTCTTAAGGGTTTGACTCTTTTATGATCCTCTGACTTTCTACATGCCCCTCCTTGGGCCTGGCAGGGGCAAGGACTGGAGTGTATGTGTGTTTGTGTGTGTGCATGGGAGTAGGGAATAGTTGTGGGCCCATGCCCATTTCCATAAATTGGAATGCATATGTGTGAGCCTGTAGAAATGTCCTCACCTGCATGCCATGTCATCTTCCAGCCTGGATGTCTGTTCTGGCATATCTGTGTGTACATCTGTATGTGTGTCAAGCCAGGGTCTGATCTCCAGGGAAGCAAACTGTTACCCCAAGGAAGTATACCCCAGCTTTGCCCCCTCTTGCTACCAGGATACCTCTCACTGCTCCTTAATCCAGGGCACGGGCTCAGGGGGCTGGCTGGGGTCTCCTGTCCTGGAATGTAGGGCCCTATGGGAATGCCTCGAGTGTGTGAGCTCTGCATGGGGGTGGTATGAGTGGATCTAGGTACCAGGAGTGATTACCCTGATCTTGTCTCCTGCTAAGCCATGGAGGTTTGGGGAGTTCCTTCAGACCCCCAATAAGTGTAGATAAATGATGGGCACATGTGTGTGGTGCGCATGCTCCACATGTGCTGGCAGGGGGAAGGGGGGAGATGTCTGGAGTGTCAGTGGGGTATAGTGGGCAGGGTGAAGCCTCCATTTCTGTGTGAAATGCCTGGGGGTGGGGGGAAGGTATTTGGTGCAGTACATGTGAATACAAAGTATACAGAGGAGTTTCAGGTACATACGTGCATGTGAGCCTTTGTGGGGTGTGGCTGGGTGTGTAGGTGGGGCTGTGTGTGAGGTAGAGCTGAGGAAAATTTGTCTGTGGTATGTCTGAGGTGATGTGTGTACAGGTCAGCTTGTCTCTGGGTGGTGTATGGGGTGACATGTTATTGTGCGTAGTGTGGTTTGGGAGGGTGAGGGGTATGCAGGCATGTCCCCAAAATCAGTGCATGGTGTGTGTCAGGTCAGGTGTGGGGGGCAGTGATGGGAGTGAACTACAGTGTGTGGGGGAAGGGCAAGTGGGCCCTTCATTCACCCCACACCTCACAAATGTTGGGAGGCACCATTTCCCCCCTCAAAGTTGAGGAACCTGGAGCCCACAGAGAGGACACAAGCTGGCTGGGTCACATAGCAGTGTCTGTTAGAATCTCGGGATGCCACCACTGGCAGCTCACAAGCTAGACTCTGAGGGCGAAGGAGGGGACTGGCCCTCTGGGTAACGGCAGTAATGGGGGGGTCTCATTCAGTTCTTTAGGGTGACTGTCCTGGAACAGGCCAGCAAACGGCCCATGAGAATCAATTATACAATAAAGGGAAATGTTTCTAAGCCCATTGTTAAACATAGCTGTTATTAAGGATCAAACTGGCCGGGCACATGACTCACGCTTATAATCCCAGTGTTCCTGGACCAAACCGAGGGTCAGGCTGCTTATTCTCAAGGCCCAATAACGAGATGCAGATGAACTGGGAGAGAAGGGAGTTTTTATTTCTGTGACCGGTTACAGGGAAAAGGCCTGAACATTATCACCAGACCAATTCGAAATTACAGTCTTCCAGAGCTCATATACCTTCCAGGCTATATGTAAGTGTGCATTCATCTAAAGACATAAGTGATTAACTTCTGCTTTTTTTTGCTTGATTGATTCGGCTATTAAAACTTGGGTTTGCTTCACGTAACTTCTTTCAAACTATAACTAAGATCTGAGTCCTCCATACCTTCCTCTGGAGCCTCAGTAAATTCCCTGAATCTAAATGGGTCCAGGTGCCAGGCGATTACCCTTATCTTGTCTCCTGCTAAGCCATGGAGGCTTGGGGAGTTCCTTCAGACCGCCAATAAACTTGTTTGTGGAGGCCTGGGGAGTTTCTTCAGACCCCCAGTAAAACTCATTTAATCTTAAACAGATCCTGTTCAGAATTCCTTCGTTATTTTGTCACGTTTTAACACCCAGGAAAGGCCTAGGCAAAACTGTTGGTGGGCTTTTGTTACATTCCAGGCATTGTATAAGGACAATGGTTCTATCAGCTTTTAATATTTAACTTAACCACTCAGTCAGTACTGAAACAGTTGTTATGGAGGCCTGTGTTAGTGAGACCTGGCCTGCCACAACAGCACTTTGGGAGGCCGAGGCAGGAGGATCACTTGAGGCCAGGAGTTCGAGGCCAGCCTGGGCAACACAGTGAGACTCCCATCTCTACAAAAATAATACAAAAATTAGCCAGCACGGTGGCGCACACCCTAGTCCCTGCTACTGGGAGGCTGAGGTGGGAGGATCGCTTGAGCCTAGGAGATTGAGGCTGCCGTGAGCCGAGATCACACCACTGTACTCTAGCTTGGGCTACAGAGCAAGACCCTTTCTCTCTCTCTCAAAAAAAAGAAGCTGTATAAATTTAATATTAAAAAAATTATGTTTACAAAGGTAATATACTGAAAACTCACCACTTCCTATTCAGTTTACTGCCCTTCCCTGAACCTGTCTGTTGTATCTGAACTGCCATGTGACCGTGCACTGCCAAGCATCTCCTCCCACCTCTGTGCTCAGTCACATCACAGATGGGCCATGGAGACGGCGGTTAGAGCAGGGAAGTCAACAGGTGCTGCACATTAAGACCTGATTTATTTTGTTGATAGTCTAGACCTAAGAAAGTGATGGGAAAAAAATTACTAATACAAATTAAATTTTAAGTGTTATATGTTTATAGCTGCTACATCGTGGCTAGCAGAAAACAAATATTTTTCCAGTATTCCCAAACTATTAACCTATTCTGCAAAGAAGGCACTCAGACCACCAGTGAAGGAGTGAAGTCTTTGTGGTTTCACTTTCAACTTGCTTGTTAACATAAATGAAAATATCAAGCAACATTAAGTTGGAACTACACTCATTTGTCATTGCAGCCATAGGCTGGCTACTGATAAAGAGTTAGGCGAGGCCGGGCGCGGTGGCTCAAGCCTGTAATCCCAGCACTTTGGGAGGCCGAGGCGGGTGGATCACGAGGTCAAGAGATCGAGACCATCCTGGTCAACATGGTGAAACCCTGTCTCTACTAAAAAAATACAAAAACATTAGCTGGGCATGGTGGCGCATGCCTGTAATCCCAGCGACTCAGGAGGCTAAGGCAGGAGAATTGCCTGAACCCAGGAGGCGGAGGTTGCGGTGAGCCGAGATCGCGCCATTGCCCTCCAGCCTGGGTAACATGAGCGAAACTCTGTCTCAAAAAAAAAAAAAAAAAAAAAAAAAAAAGAGTTAGGCGAAACTCAGTGAATGGGTTGACTTCCGGGACAATCATTTGGCTATATGGCATTTACAGTAAAGAATAGTGGATATTTCCTTAGTATTTGTAAATTATGTGCTATACATTCTTTGTGTCAGTAAAGTTGATAATAAATTTGTTGAGTCTGTGCATGCAAACATTTTCTGGAGAGCTTGTTGCTAAATGTCACTGTTAACACCCCGTGGGCCTCCATTACGCATAGTCCCAGCATGTCTCCTTCCTGTGCGGGGGTGAGGTGGCGTGGGGGTGGAGGGACAGGCGTAACCTGCAGAGACCCTTGGGAGCAGTGTCTCAGGTTTCTGGACAAGCTGTGGCTTCTCACCAGATCAGCTTGACCTCCTGGCCAGGGGCACCGGGGCTCTCCTAGGGGTACCATTCATTGATCCCTTCTCTGTACCAGGCTCAGGGTCAGAGGAAGAAGACGTGGTCACTGCCAGTATGGAGCTCATAAACAGCAGAGGAGACACCCAGTCACAGTCAGTCACACCCTGGAGAGGGCAGGGACAAAAAGGAAGGAATTGCCCAGCTGAGGTAGGAGGGAGGCCGGGACAAGAGGAGCTGCCCAGTGGAATGGTGCCTCTCAACATTTAGTGTGTAGCATCCACAGATTCCTGTTGAAAATTCAGATTCTCTTTTGTCAGGTTCGGGCAGGTGGTGCCTAGGAGCCTACAGTGTGCTAGGGGATGGTGAAGCAGGTGCCCCAGGGCACACTTGGAAAAGCCTGGATCTGAGGAGACAAGAGCGTGTGTGCCAAGGCAGGAGATGAGAGGTTCTGTGGGGAGATCTGCCAGGAGTTTAGCAGTGGCTGGAGCAATGGCAGCAGAGCAAGGGAGGAGAGGGGTCAGCGGCAAGTCCTGCAGCCTCACACGCTTCATGGAAGAGCTTGGTTTGTATCCTTTGGAATGAGGGGCAGTGGAAAGAGCCTTGCCAGCAGACAAGTGACATGTTCAGATTAACTTTTCAAAGTGTGATGTTCCTGGAGCAGGCAGAACTGCAGGCAAGGAGACCAGAAGGAGGCTGGGGACATGTGAAGCCTCAGTCCAGGCAGAGGCACTGGGGACAGGGGAGGGGACAGATAGGAGGTTTTCACAGGTGGAGCCGCAGGCTAGATGAAGAGTGTCATCTGGGTTTCTGGGGTGATGACTGAGTGAAGGGTGGGACTATGCCCATTGCCAGAAAACAGGAGGAAGAGCAGGTCTGGAGTAAGGTGAGCTGATTTGAACCTGGAGAGTTAGGGGTGCCCCTGGAGGGGGCTGGAGGCATTTGGGGCTCAGGGGTGCCATTAGGAAGTAGATTTGGGAGCCCCGTGGCTAGATGGGAAAGCCAAGGGAGTGAAGAGGTTACCTGTGGAGAATGTGGTCACAGTGTCCAGATCCAGTCCTGAACGGCCAAGAACTCAGGCCTGCCTGGACCTTGTTTCTGGAAGGGGTGGTTCCAGATGCCAGGTCCCTCCATGCAGGAAAGCCAGAGTGGGTGGGAGAAGGTTGGAGGAGGTCGGAACCATGGGTGGGGTTGCTGGCCACCTCTGGCTTAGGAGCTGGAGGCCACACTGATTAGGAGTCATGGGGCCTCAGTTCTAGCTCCAGCCCTGGCTCTGCTACCAACTTGCTGTGTGACCTTTGGCAGATCTCTACCCACTCTGGGCCTCAGCTTCCTCATCTGAAAATAAGGCTGGACCATAGCAGTGATTTTCAAATGACATTTAGAGCCCCAGGGCCACCCAGAAGCATCTCCAGGAAGCAGGAGTTGAGGGTGATAGGGAGGGAGAGGCTGAGAATGTGGACCTCGAGCCCCACCCTGTCCCCAGCTTCATCCAGAGCCACTTGCTTTTATGTTTTCTGTTAGCCTCTTCATGAAAGGCTGTGTTCCAACCGAAAACTACTGGGCCAGAGGAACCCCTACACTGTTGTACGTAATTGGGGTCTGTGCATCCTTGCCAACATAGAAGCTGATGGAGTCTGAGGAATAACACACGCTGAGAAAACCAAGCATCATCATGACAGGCACTGTGTGAACTCCGTGCCTGCTTCCCACACAGCGCAGTCACGGTCATGTCCACGCTTACGTAGGCCTCGGCTCTGCCCAGCTGTGGGTGATTTCAGCAGTGGATGCAGCTCAGTGTGCCCCCACCCCCTGGCCGGTGCCTCCCCAGCCATCAGGGTACCCCAGGGTGGGGCCTGTGTGGCCCTGGCCCCTCTCCGCTGCCCAAGGGCAAGGGCGGTGTGAGGCTGGCAGCGAAGCCACAGGTCGGCCCCCTGGCTCCCTGATGCTCTCTGTCCATTGTCTCTGCAAATGCAGAGAGTCTGAACAGGACACAGAACATTTCCTCTTTGCTTGGGCCTGGCATCAGCGACAATGCCACCTGTGTGGAAGAGGACTCAGCAGGTAGTGTCCTGGCTTCCCTCCAGCCCCACAGAGCTTCCCTCAAACCTTGCTGACAGCTGGGCACTCTGAGTAAACTGAGGCAAGCCTGGGCCTAGACCAGGATGTGGGGACATGTGCTGTGGGGAGGAGGGTAAGAGAGCTGGCCTCAGGATGGGGCGGAAACGCCCTGCTGGTGCCTCTGCAGGGAAAACAAGGGCCCTTTGTCTGTGCGACTCTATATCCCAGAGAAGTAGACGCCTAGCTCGCCGCCCTCAGAGCAGGGCCCAGGAGTTGGAGAGGGGCAGCTTTGCGCACCCCTTGCCCTGGGATCCTGGGGTGCAAGAGTAGAATGAGGACAGTCAGCTCAGAGGGGACAGCGATTGTGCTAGCTCCCTCTGCCCCTTTAGCCCAAACTCATGTCCCTGCACACACTGGACCCTCGCATTGCCTGGAAGTTATCTGACCCCTGCTGCTGTCCCTTCCCCCAGAGAGACCCAGCTCCCCAAATAAGGCCACACTGGGCCCCAGCATCCCAGGCTTGGAGACAGTGCTTTTGGGGAACTCCAGGGTCCCCCAGCTCTCTTGCTACTTCAGGAACAGTTTGGACGGGGGCTCAGGAGAAGTGGCCCTCTCCCTGTCACCTCCTTGACATCCCAGATAAGGGCTCAGAAAGCTGCTGCAAAACCCGTGGGAAGAGACCCACCCCTGGAGATCCTCCCGGCCCTCCTCCCTCTGTTCTTGGTTCCCCAGGACCACAGGGGCTTCAGCCCGTTCTCACTGGTTCTCACTTGGCAGGGTGGTTGGTGGGGCAGGGTGACGACTCTCGGTGTTTCCTGACAACAGGCTGGGGGACTCAAGCGCCAATGTGAAGCTGAAGAGTGTCCTGGAGACGGGGGGCGGTGAGACGGAGTCTGCCCAGGCCACGCCAGTGGCCGGGGTGTGGCCCTGGGCCTGGGGAGGGTCGCTGTTTGAGAGGAGATCGCAGCTTTATAAAATGACTCCGTAAGTATGGCCTGGGCAGGCGGGCCACAGGTCCCCACTGCCCCACCGGGGACTGCGGGCAGGGACCAGGAGCTCCTGCAGCAGGAGACCCTACCACAGGACATGGGGAACCCAGACAGCTTGGGAGGCTGCAGTCCCGGGGAGACACCATGCCTGGGCTGAGGTGGAGGCTGGCCCTTGGCCTCTAGGGAGCTAGGGAGTCAGGTGCTCTTAGGGCCTGTGGAGGGCCCTCCCCGATGCTCTAGGCTACTGGGCAGGGCCTTCCTCTGAAGGGGTGTGTGTGTGTGTGTGTGTGTGTGTGTCTATGTGTGTATGTGTGTGTGCGCGTATGTGTGTGTATGTGTATGTGTATGTGTGTGTACATATGAGGGGTTGCAGTTTCTACTATGGCTGCTGGCTCAAGATAAGAGCCTTTTGAACCCAGGAGCCCAAGAAGCCAGGCCCACACCTTCTTTCTTAGGCATCGAAGGCTGTAGAACAGTAGTTTGCATCATGAGAACCCCCAGGCATATGTAAAAAATGCACATTCCCAGGCTCCGCCCACAGGGAGTCTATGGGAAGGGCCCAGGAATCTTTATTTTAAAAAGCTCCCCAGGTGATTCTCACAGGCTGCAGGTGGGAGAGGAAGCCACTGCTCTCGGGAGACACGCCGGGCCAGGAAGCCCAGGCCCTGCCTGCAGGGCCACCTTAGACACTCAGATGTTGTCTCCGGAAGGTGTTCAGGTCATCCACACTCTCATGGGAAGGAGAGGCTGACATGCTCTTCAGTAACCTCTTCCTGAGGCACAGGAGAGAGAGCATGGAGCACAGGGTGGGCCCCAGAGGGAGGAAGGCTCAGGAAGGGGTGGGACGGAGCATCAGGGCCAGGGACTGCCCCATCACAATGTCTGGGGCTGCCGAGGCCAGGGAACCTCACAGCTGTCTCAGGGCTCAGGGCGCCCAGGGCCTCCGGTCCACACCAGCCCCTATCCAGCCATGTGGGTGAGCCCAGGTCCTCCTGCGTAGACTCGAGGAAAGGACTCCCAGGAGATGAGCGCACCCAAGGACAGTTACGAAATCTCCTCCTTGGAGTTACCTGTTAGCATTTTAAGTGTCTTCTTAAAAAAGAATTCAGTTAACTCAAAATGACCTTTAGAAAAAGAAAGTAAAATAAATGACCTTTAAAACCCTCATACCTGGCATGAAGCTTACTGACGTAACTGAATTAACATGAAGGCAGCATGAGTAGCTGACTGCACGTTTGCTTCCATGGCTGAAGCTGGAGTCAGGGGCCATCTGATTCGGTCTGTTTCCCATCTTGCCGGCCCAAGGATGCGCATTCATTTCGCCTAGACTGCACACGTCCACACCTTCTGGCTGTAAAGCATCCCAGAGTGTTCACTCGACCCAGTTTGCTTAGTCAATTCCCCAAGTGCTGAACCTTTGGGCTCCTTCCAATTTCTTGCTATTATAAATATCATGGCTATGAATATCTCTGTACAAATTACTTTCTTAGTATTTTACTGGGAAGCATTCCCCAAGTGGAACTACTAGGTTAAAGGGCATGAACAATTTTATAGTTCTTGTCACATATTACTAGATGGTTCTCCAGAACTATGGAGCCCATTTACCGTGACACCAATTATGTACTGGTGTCCCCACAGCCCTCCAGTATAAAGGTTCATCATTTTTATTAATGTGTAGCTGTTTCATTTACTTCCTTTTCCTCATTTTGTGATTTTGGTCAGGAGTGGCACGGCAAGTTGTTTTAATGCTTTTGTTGCGATGATTGGTGACACTGGACATTCTCTGAGGGACTTTGAGGACTTGACGGGCATCATTTGTCCTGCAGGGATATGGCAGGATCGGTCCTGAGTCAGAGCTGGCTCAGGACTGGGAAATGGACAGCTCGGAGTTTTCAGACTTAACTCAGTTCTCAGTCTCTCAGCAATAGGCCAGCACGCACCTCAGCACCATAGTTGCCAGTGCCCTGAGGCTGAATGATGAATATGGTTTTGAAACAGCACCACTTGCCCCAGGGAGAAGACTGAGATGAAGGGGAGAAGGAGAACCCATGGCCTCACGCTTGTCCCCACCTTGGTGGACTATGCCTGAGCTCCACTGGACAGGCTGCACCGCCTCTTACCCCAGAAGTGGCCTTCTGGGCACACGGATTACCATGTTATGCTTGTGGCTGTGGCCATGGGGATAAACCAGATTTGGGGCTTGTGGTGTACCTGCGCGCTGATCCTAATGACCAACCGGGAGCTGCCTTTACCCAGTGCCTTTAAAACCAGGGCTCTGCTGGTGGCTAGAGAGGCCTGCCTGGGTAAGATCAGTAACATTTGTGGAGGTCTGGGCCCTCATGTCTTGGCTGAGGTCCAAGCTTAGGGAGTTGTGGAAAAAATGGGTGTTAGGGAACATTGACCTCTGGGGTCAAAGACTGTGGCCTGCAGATAATGACAGGGGGCTTATCAGTGATACCAGGAACTCAAAGCAGAGACAGTGAGGTTCAGGGGCATGAAACCCAGTGATGGAAACCGGGTGCCACGCTGTTGCAGGCAGGGCCACAGGGCATCCTGCGATCTCAGAGCAGACACACCAGATGATGGAGGAGAGTAAATCAGGGCAGACATGGCTGAGGGGGCAGGAGGAGCTAGCATAGGGTTTAAAGTCAGCAGTTTAAATTGTGGTGTCAAAGGACTCCACAAACTTGGGAATAAATGGATAGTTATGGATACTCAAGGATATTCTTGGTAGGATGGAGCAGAAGAGTGATTTATGCAACCAAAGGAGGTCTTGGAGTCCCAAGAGCCTCTCCATGTTGAAGCAGGATGCTAGGGGATGAGAGGACACAGAGCCAATGTATAATACAGATAACAAGGCCCAGCCTCTTGGAGGACAACTGGTGGAAGCTGGCCAGGGGATCATCATTCCAAACCACACCTGGACTTGGGCAGGGCCCCTCTCTGCAGAGGCCAAGCCAGGATCATGACCATCAGGCTAAGGGGGAAGCGTGCATGTTGCTGGGATAGCAGGTGTCTTGGGCCCACTAAGGTCCTTCAGGCTTTGGGAAGGAAGCACACTCCCTTTCCTTCTCATTCCTGGCCTGCTGCCCATGGAACCAGGGCTTTGATGGTGCTGGATCAGGTGGTAATGGACAGAAGAGACATGGTGTGTGCCCCCGGCTCCACAGTGGCAGTGTGATAGTTAAGAAGTGGTTTCGTGTGGCAGAAGTGTGAATCTTAGATTCAGGTACACATATACCTTACTGGGTGACCTCAGTTCTCTCTGAGCCTTGGCTTTCTTTTCTCTAAAATGGGGATGCTCATACCTGCCTTACAGGGTGGTTGAGAAGACTGAATGAGAAAATAATATATGACAGTGCTCAGCAAGAATAGTTATTGTCGACAAATGTCAGTGTCCTTCCATTAGCCTCTTTCAGTTCCTAGAGCAGAGCTGAGTTTATCAGTGGGCCCAAATAGGCCTCCACTCTAGACGGGGGCGGCGGGTGAAGGAAGGGGCAGCATGCCCTCTGGTAAGCCCAGGAGCAGAGCTGGAAGAGCTGGAAGAGCAGCTCTGCTTCTGGGTTTATCTGACCCAAGAGTAGTGATGAATTTGGTGAAGTGGAGGGGTTAAAGCCAGGCAAGCGTCTGACCCTTAATTTCCTTATCTGAAAAATAAGTTGTGTGTGGCCTTATGATATGCATGGGAAGCCCCTAGCACCATTCCTGCACATAGTAGGAGGTCCACACATACGTGACAGCATGGATTCTGTGGTTGAAGACACTTCTTTTGCCCTCAGAGTCATACCACTGTGAAGGGTTTCTCTCTGTGAGCTCAGAGTCCAGCCTGGGGTTGGTCAGACATGAAACGGGTTGTGCGTGGTGGTCAGTGCTAGGGTGGTGGCTAATCATGTTACCCCTGAATTGGCTGAGGAGGAAGTGGCTCCGGGGGAGGCTGCTCTGAGGGCCACTGAGGCTGTGGGGGCCTCAAGGGTACTGCCAGGGGAAGAATGGGCACCCTGCAGTCCTCTCCTCTAGCCCAGGGTGTTCTCAGAGTGTCCAGAACCAACAGGTCTGCTCAGATGCTGGACGTCAGGTTCTGCTTGGCACATAGCACAACAGCTTTTCCCCTGAAGGAGCATTACCAGAGGCAGGCAACATGGAGGTGAAGAGAACTGGAAGGGGCTGGCATGAATCATGAATGAGTGAGGTTGGGGGTGAAAATAATTCCGAGCAGCCCAGAGTGAGCTGGCCCTCGGTTCAGCCTCTGTACAGCTCCACAGCCTGTGCCCTGACTCTGATCCCAGTCCCAGCCAGTTTCTGTGCACGGGGGACTGGGTGATGAGCGTCGTTCTCTGGAGGCAGCAGGGCCTCAGAGGGTCCACACAGCCTGGAGAGAGACAGGTTGAAGTTGCCCCAGACTTCCCCTGGCAGCCACCTTGCTTGGGGCAGCACCACGCAGGAGCTAGAGGAGTCCAGGGTTCTGCATCCCAATCTGTCACTTGCGAGCTGTAGACCTGGGGCAGGCCTAGCCCCTCTGACTCCTCGTGCCCACTTCGGAGCTTGCATCTAGGAGAGGTGGAGTAACTGCTGGTGTTTGAGGACTTCGGCAGTGGTTATGAAAGCGGGTTGAAGAGGTGTGACGTGACCTGCGCATGCTCAGCCTGCCAGGTGTGCAGCCCCTGCACTTTGCAAATGACCTCTAGTCCTTGTCACCCTGGGACAACCCTGGATCTTTCTGGACCTGACTTAATCCTCTGGACAAGCTTTGCAGCACCCTATCTCCCCCAGATGCACACACATTCACAGACACAGCCATTGCTGCGCACAGATGGAGCTCCTCCCTCTCAGCAGGTTTCTGACCTCCAACCTGCCTTCTCCCACCCCAGGCAGCTCCCCTCCTGGCTCCTGGTCTGCTCCCATTCCTCCAGCATCTGGCCTCACCAAATACTGGTTTGTGAATGGCCTCACTCCATGAATCTGACACCAACTAGGTCCAGCTTCTCCAGCTCATTCTTCTAGCTCCCCCGTCCTCCAGCAAGATTTAAAAACAGTCCCTCTTTGCTGAGCATGTGGGAGTTGGCACAGGGCATTGTTGCCAAGGAGTTGTTCCCAGTTTCCTTTCTTGCTGAGTCAGGGTCAAGGAGAGCACCCACGCGGAGTCCTGCAGCCCTGGGTTTGGCCCTTGGCTCTGCTCCTCACCAGCTGTGTGAACTCAGCCAGCTGTTTTACCTTTTGAGACCTGCTTCCTGATCTACAAACCAGAAATAATAATAGTACCTTCTCTGTAGGCTGCCATAAAGATTAAATGGGACCCTACATGCTTTTAGCATGGTACCTGGCACAGGGCAAGCATTTAATAAATGTTAGCTACTGTTATTATTTTGTGCCTAAGAAAATGCTTAGCGTGAATGACGGGGAAAAGTCTCCTCATGTATTCACTCAACAAATGTTTACTGAACTCCTGTTTTGTTCCAGGCACTGTCCTAGGCACTGGGGATACAGCAGGGAGTAAAACAGTGAAAACCCTTGTCCTCAGGGAGCTTCTGTTCTGGATTCCACAGCCCACACACTCAAGTCTTTGCTGTCAGTCCTCCCCTCCCTGAGTCTGCACCTCCCCCTTCGTATGGTAGAGGTGCTGGGATTATAGGCGTGAGCCACTGTGCCCGGCTGAATTGGGCACTCTTAACTCCTGGCTCTGAAAATGGAAGAAACAGCCATTGATTGAGAGAAATAGGCAAATGCTTCTGCCTCAGCCTCCTTCCAAGCTCAGGGCTCCTGAATTTCCCTCTCCTCACGTGTCCTCTCCCTAAGCTCCAGATGCACTGTTCCAGTCGCTTGGAATGGGGTGGCCTGCGGACACTCAAACCTGGCGCATTTGAACAGTAACTCACATGCCCACCCCCCTCTCAAGCCTGCTATCCCCACTGGGTCCCCTGAGGAGTCACTGTCCAGACCCCTTTCCCTCCAACAGGCTCTTCTACCTTCATCACCACCAGCACGAATAGAGCACTTAGTGCAGGCACCATGCTAAAAGCTTTTATTTATTAAATCATGGACTCCTTGACGTCCCTGAAAAGCATTCCAATTGTTTGCAGATGAGAAAACTGAGGTGGAAATGGCTAAACAGCCCCAGGTCACAAAGCTAGTGGGGTGGAGCCCAGGCAGTCTGGCCTCAGTTCTGCTTCTCCTGCCGCTGTGCTGTCCTGCCTCAGGTCCCGGGGGCTTGCCTCAACTGTACCACACACCCCAGGCTCCTCCTGCGGGCCAACCGCTCTGCCCTGGGCTATTGAATAGCTGCTCACTGGTATCTCTGCCTCCCTCTGGCTTCACCACAGATCCTGCTGCCAGGGCTACCTAGGATCCCCTCCCTCACAGGCAGGACCACTTCCCCAATGCCACCTGCAGCCCTGCGATTTCCCACTGTTACAAACAGCCCGGCCTTGTTCCAGACCAGCTTCCCCAGTCCCATGTAACCTCTCCAAGACCGTTCTCTGCTACTCATTCCCCGCTTTTGTAGGGGAAAGCCTAGCCTGAGTGTTCTCTACAAGGCTCTCCCAGGGCAGTGGGAGTGGGAGGTGAGAAATGTATATCCTTTTCATGTAAATTTTCAGATGGGGCCCTTGATAATGGAACGCTAGTGATGTTGGGTGCCTCAGACCTTATCGACCCAAATGCTTTTCCTTCCTCCCGTGGCTCCCTCGCCCCATCTACCTTTAGTGAGCTCTGTATCCTTTAATACCCAGCCTCAAAGGCCGCCTCTGCTGCAAAGCCCTGCCTGGTCGCCTGCCAGACTCCTCTGCACTCTCGCTGTGCCCCATGGGTCTTTACCTCTGGCTGGGTTGACTTCATACCGCCTGGGATTATTGTTTGTTGTCTGTGTCCATCTGTGTCCTCCAGTAACCCGTGATCTTCACAGGCCAGTGCCCTGTGTTAGTCATCTCTGGGTCCCTGTGACTGACGGGGCTGGGTGCAGTGCGAGCCTCAGTACTGAAACAAACAGAGCCGGCCTATGAGGTCGCTCCACCATTTGGGGCAGGAAAGATCTGAGTTTCTTTCTGCACTCCCATCGAGCCCTGCTGTAGAAACCACACATGGGGAATGATCGTTGAATCCCAGAAGGCTGAGCAGGAAGGGCCGCTGCAGGTCATCTGTGTTAATTCTTTATCTTTGAAATGTTGGAGCGAGGCCCAGAAATGAGAAAGACCTAGCTCACGACCATTCCGCAGGGAGGAGTTGTGGTTAGAATTCAGACCCCTGGCTTCCAGCCCAGTGTACTTTCTGCTTTGCTGAGCCATTCCATCTTTGCTTTTTCTCTACACAAACCACCTACTACAATAACAACAATTGCTTATGCTGAAACTCAGCCCAGTCTCGTAGCTCCAGAACCTCTCTTTGTCCCCTTCCAGATAACCACAGGACACTTTATGTTACACGTTTGTCATAATGATTTTGCACTCTGATTTTTAAATTCAGTTTTCTTCGTATTCTTTGGGGAGGAGGGTAATAAACATTTACATTCCTATAGAGAAATTAAGTACTTAGAGTATATTTCTGGGTTCCTTCTTTTCTTCCACTGAAGTTTCACATGAGATTCCTGTCCATCACCAAACTGCTTCAGTTGTTGTAGCTGTGTATTTTCATATCTAATGGGATTGGTGCTTCTCTCATTAGCCATTATCAGAATTGTCTTGCTTTTCTTACCTGTTTTGTTTGTTTTTGTTTTTTGTTTTTTCCTTCCAGATGATCTATACCTGGGTTATCTAGAGGAATTAGGGGCACGTGAGTAGCTTATCCCAGTCTGCTCTAAACCTGAGCATCCACACAGGTCAGTTGAATTGGGCATTCTTTTTTATTTATTTTGAGGCAGAGTCTCACTCGGTCGCCCAGGCTAGAGTGCAGTGGTGCGATCTTGGCTCACTGCAACTTCCACCTCCCAGGTTCAAGCGATTCTCCTCCTCAGCCTCCCGAGTAACTAGGACTATAGGTGCGTGCCACCATGCCCAGCTAATTTTTTGTATTTTTAGTAGAGACAGGTTTCACTGTGTAAGCCACGATGGTCTTGATCTCTTGCCCTTGTGATCTGCCCGCCTCAGCCTCCCAGAGTGCTGGGATTATAGGTGTGAGCCACTGCGCCTGGCCAAACCGGGCACCCTTAACTTATGACTCTAAAAATGGCTCTCTCAAAAATGGCCATTGATTGAGAGAAATAGGCAAAAAGAAAAAAGAGAGTAGTGGTAGCACCAGTGCCCTGACTACCCCAAACTCTCACTGCTGCTGACTCATCTGCCATCCCAGGAGGTGGGGCAGGATGCCCACACCATGTGGGCACGCTCTCCCGGACCGATGGAGGTGGTGTTGCTGATCGGCACTAGCCAGCAAGTCCACATGGCCATGCTGGCTTTCTTATCACGGAACCTACGTTCACAAACCATCATGAGGCTCGCCCTCCTTTCCTTAAACCATCACCACAGGGAAGCATAAAAAAATCTCTGTACCTTATCAAGTTTCAGAATCCCCTTGGAATTTTGCTTTGAACTAAATGAAGTCTCATTTAGGAAGAATTACTGTCTTTAAAATAGTCTTCCTATTATATAGAAATATATTAAGAATCTCCATTTTTTCAGGTTCTGTTTATAAGTATCAGTCACATTTTATAATTTTCTTTATATCAATCACAAAACAGTCTCATCGATATTATTTAAAAAATTTTTAGGCCGGGCGCGGTGGCTCAAGCCTGTAATCCCAGCACTGTGGGAGGCCGAGGCGGGTGGATCACGAGGTCAAGAGATCGAGACCATCCTGGTCAACATGGTGAAACCCCGTCT
>NW_016107580.1:2751446-2790814 GCF_001604975.1 Cebus imitator | reverse complement strand
ACTGTGGGAGGCCGAGGCGGATGGATCACGAGGTCAAGAGATCGAGACCATCCTGGTCAACATGGTGAAACCCCGTCTCTACTAAAAATACAAAAAATTAGCTGGGCATGATGACGTGTGCCTGTAATCCCAGCAACTCAGGAGGCTGGGGCAGGAGAATTGCCTGAACCCGGGAGGCGGAGGTTGCGGTGAGCCGAGATCGCGCCATTGCACTCCAGCCTGGGTAACAGAAGCGGAACTCCGTCTCAAAAAAAAAAAAAAAAAATTTTTTTTAGATGTAGTCTTGTGCCATTGTAAATGACATCTTTTTCATTTTCATTTTGCAAATGATTATTGTCTTATATAGAAATGTTCTTGGCTATTTTTCCATCTTTTTATCTGGCAACTTTATTGAACTTTCTGTTTCTGGAGTTTTCTTATTGATTCCCTTACATTTTCTCAGGTCCAGTACAGTAGGTTATTTGCAATAATATAAACCGTGAGTCCTCCTTTCTAACATAGACTAATAACTGCTCATCAATGCCCCCCTCAGGAACTTGAAAGAAATACATGTAGTTGGGCCTTCCTCTGTCCCCACTGAACTGGAACTTCAGTCTCAGCCTTTGGGCTTCCGGCTTCGGCCTTCGGGGCAGGGATGGGAGGTGGATTCCAGACTCAAAAGTCTGCAAAGGGGAGGAAGGCCTGGCTTCTCTAAAAGCACACCAGTATAGCTACAGACCAGAGCCTTGATTGCTTTGTAGGAACTTTTTAAATTTTGGGGCCGGGCGCGGCGGCTCACGCCTGTAATCCCAGCATTTTGGGAGGCCGAGCCGGGTGGATCACGCGGTCAAAAGATCAAGACCATCCTGGTCAACATGGTGAAACCCCGTCTCTAATAAAAATACAAAAAAAATTAGCTGGGCATGGTGGCGCGCGCCGGTACTCCCAGCTACTTGGGAGGCTGAAGCAGGAGAATTGCCTGAACCCAGGAGGCGGAGGTTGCGGTGAGCCGAGATCGCACCATTGCACTCCAGCCTGGGTAACCACAGTGAAACTCCATCTCAAAAAAATAAATAAAATTAAATAAAATTAAATTTTGGTCTGTGAGCAAGGAAAGTCAGTGAAGGATTTGAAGCAGGAGGTGCAAGGATAGATTTGCTTTATGAAAAAATCACTCTCACTGCCATGTGAGAACAGACTGCAGGGGGCCGGAGGGAGAGGCGGGGTGCAGATTATTATGTAACCACAGCTAACTCATACTGCATCTTTTAAGTGGTTTACATATATTAACTGTTCAGTCCCCAGGACAGCCCAAGGCATACAGGTGGTTCATGGCAGAGCTTGTTCCTAAGCACTCATCAGCTCCACTCTTTTTCACGGAGAGGGGGGTGGGACTTCAGACCCACTTACGGAGTGCATCCTGCGCTGCCATCTGTCTTCTAGGTGTGTGGCTGGGTGAGGGCTGGGTCTGTGCTCATCATGCCTTTTTCGTAGGGGTAAGCCTAGCCTGAGTGTTCGGCTCTCCCAGGGCAGTAGGAGTGGGAGGTGAGAAATGTATATCCTTTCAATGTAAATTTTCAGATGGGCCCCTTGATAATGGAACTCCAGTGATGTAGGGTGCCTCAGACCTTATCTAATGTTATACACTGATACACTGAAGCCAAGAAAATTGGGAAGGCACTTGTCTATGGTCATATAAGAGGCTGGGGACCTAGACCTCAACTCAGGATTCCTGACATTCAAGATACGAATGGTGTTTTTAGATCAAGTGAGAACATGGGCCTATAACATCAGCAAATGTCTGGTCACCTGTAAGGGGGCAAGGAAAGTTTCGTATGAGATTCCTGTCCTTCACCAAACTGCTTTGGTTGTCTGTCAGAGCCAAGAGGATGGAGCGGGACACAGTTCAGAATAGGCAGACTGAGCTCGGATGTGGGGAGCCACAGCATGACATAGAGAGCTGGGGCGTATTTGGGGCAGGGGTTGGGAGGCTGGGGCAGAGCAGAGGATGACCTGAGCTACAGGAACACACAGTGGCCCGAGGCCCCTCCCACTGGGGAAGGGAGACTTCTGAAATCCATCTGAGGGCCAGCCCAACTTGCCTGTCTCCAGGGAGACCCCAGAAATCCTCACAAGTGCAAGGCCTGGGACAGGGCCACCTGGCCTGAGGTGTCCAGCTCAGAATCCCAGGGCCTTGTCCTGCTCTGCTGAGCCCCTGTCCTCAGGGCTCCACTCATACCTTCCTTGGGGTCAGGGGAGGTACAGGAAGGGGCCACTCTGCAGCAGTGGGGAAGGTGGTGACAGCTAAGCAGACACAGAGACATGAAGAGCAGGTGGGCTTTGATCAGACGAGGGGTCAGGAGAGAGACACAGCGATGCAAAGGACGCAGAGGTGGAAGGAGGCAGAGGCAGGCACTGCCCCGCAGCCCCACCACCCCTGGGCATGATCTCACTTGATGAGGCCTAGAAGGAGTCTTTGCACATTCCTCCTCAGGGCCAGAGCTCAGTTTGGAGATGGCAGAGGGGGAAGGGGCCCTCTCTCTTCCCCGCTTCCTCCCTCCTAGAGCCCAGGCAGGGCAGCAGTGGTGGGACCACCTGTTCTCGCCCTCATCTGCGGTGGGCTGGCGGCAGAGGCCCCATGGCACAGGCTTGGTGAGGCTGAGTAAACCCTTGCTGCTGTGACCACCCACAGTGCTTCTGCTTCCTTCTGTATAATAGCTCCTTGGGGAGCTGCCAGCAATCAATGAGATAATACAAATGAGCGCTTAGCACAGTGCTGGCCCTGTGTGAGGGCTCAATGAGTGGGAGCTCAAAATACGAAATGTTGTCCCATCTCTGTGGTGCGTTGGACTTCCAGCACGGCATTCACAGGCTCACGCTCCTTCTCAGTTCAGCCTCATACACTCTATGCAGTAGGCAAGGCGTACATTGTCTCCATTAAACAGATGAGGAAACTGAGGTGAGCCTGAGCAGCGTGGGCTCTGGTCACCCAGTGAGTTAGCAGCACAGAGAAGATAAGAATTCAGCTCTCCTAAGTTTCGTGTGTTTTCACTGCTGTGTTTCTTATACAAAATACAAGAATGCTAACACAAAAAACAATAAAGCAAGAATTCTCACCTTATTTCAGAATGGAGCAAAGTATAATCATCTTCTTTTGTCCCCTAACAGCCCTGCAGTAAAGAGGCAAAATATCAGAGAAAGTTTAGGGCTGAGAGGAGTCTTTCATGAAGCACAGAGAGGGGGACATCCTTATTTAAGGTCACACAGGACATTAGCAACCTAGCCACGATTGGAACCTAGCACTAGCGCCCTTTCCTCTACAGCTGCTGCCTCTGTAGGTCTTGGAACTTTTATCTCCACTTCAGAGTCTGGAAAACTGAGCCCACAGCTTGATTTCAATCCCATAAATGACCTTTGGGACTCCGCTTCCTCGGTGGCTCTAGAGTCTGGTATCTAAGAATCAGCAGCAGCAGAAGGGAAGGCTCATGGAGCAAAAGGTTGCTGTGTTGGGAGTGATAAACTTTTCAAATAGTTTAAATTGCATTTCAGGGACTGATTCCTCTTGCTGGGGAGATTGGTTTGTGAATTCAGAATAGGATTATTTAATATGCAGTTCACATTTTAAATAATCATGGTTTTCTTAAAGCAGGGAGAAAAACAGGTCAAAAACACCAACTCATAGGCTTTTCTGAAAGGTTACAAAATAAAATGTTCTTTGCTGGAGGATATAAAGGAAATGGCTCTCTGTTTGACAAAGGAGAGGGCTCTGCTAGATAAATCCTGCATTTATGAATAAATGAGAGCTCTCTCCCTCTCTTCCTGATCAGCTTAATTCCTTGTTGCCTATCTGCAAATCCAATAATGCTGGTGAAACAAACCCCTCCTGGAGGCTGAGCACAGGGGCCTGAATGCTTAGCCTGAGAGCCACTCTTTCTATTTATAATCTCAGCCCCTGCTCCCCAGAGAGCTGGGCTTAGATGCCCTGTGGGCAAGTGGGCAAGAGGACTTCCTGGGAACAGAAGCTTCCCTGGTCAGGGACACTGTCCTCCAGCCCTGGGTCTCCCTGCCTAGGAAGCAAGCAGCAGACGCCTCAGAATGAGTACAGAGCGGTATCACGGTTCAGCATCCTTCCTGCTCTTCCTCTGCTCCCTTCCAAGATAAATAACCAGGCTAAGAATTGCATGTGTCCTTGCACCCACGGGCAGTAAAGTGCAGCCACTTGGCTCTTGTCTTAGTGACACACTATATTACACTAGGTGATTGAGGATATGGCAACCTGTAAGGCATTACAAAATATATATATATATATATTTTTTTACCAAAACTATATTTGTACTAATAGTGTGTGTTTATTGTCTGTCTTCTCCAATTTGGGGGCAGGCATGTTGTCTGTGCTGTTCAGGGGTCACTAGGAGGTCTTAGGGGCCAAAGCTGGAGCTAACAGGAGGTCTGCGCACCTGGAAGAAGGGTCGCCTGGAATGGAGGATGTAGTCCCTGGGGCAGCAGAGTGGAAGCGCCTGGACTGTGTCTCTCACCCTAGGCAACTCTGTATGAGACCACAAATGTGTCAGCTGGTGGGGCTTTTTTATAGAGCATTATACTTGCCTAAAATATTGTATCCCATCTTATAAGTCTGTTACTCTGTCATCAAAAATTCTCTATAAGGCTGGCTGCGATGGCTCACACCTATAATCCTAGTGCTGTGGGAAGCCAAGGAAGGAGGGTTGTTTGACCGAGGAGTCCAAGACGAGCCTGGGTGACACAACAACACTTCGTCTCTACAAAAGACTTAAAAATTAGCCAGGTGTGGTAGTTTACACCTGTAGTCAGCTACTCCAGAGGCTGAGGCAGGAGGATCATGTGAGACCAGGAGTTCAAGGCTGCTGTGAGCTATAATAGCACCACTTATAGTTCAGCCTGGGTGACAAGAGTGAGACCTTGTCTCTCTCTCTCTCTTTTTTTTTTTTTTGAAATGGAGTCTTGCTCTGTCACCCTGACTAGAGTGCAATGGCGCAATCTTGACTCACTACAACCTCTGCCTCCCGGGTTCAAGCGATTCTCCTGCCTCAGCCTCCCAAGTAGCTGGGATTACAGGTGCCCGGCTAATTTTTGTATTTTTAATAGAGACCGGGTTTCATCATGTTGCCCAGGCTGCTTTTGAACACCTGGCCTCATGTGATCTGCCTACCTTGGCCTCCCAAAGTACTGGGATTACAGGCATGAGCCACCATGCCCCGCCAACACTCTCTCTTAAAAACAAAAATTCCCCATAAAGGTTGCTTAATGATCCATCCTGTGAACACTTGACTACTTACTTAATGGAGTCCTAATTAGTAGACATTTTGTTTATCCTCCCTCAGCCAATTTCCCCTATTAGCCATAAAGTTTCCATCAGTATCTTTGTATATAAACTTTTGACTTCATTTTCCATTTCCTTTGGCTAGTTTTCTAGAACAGGAATTAATGAGTCAAAGGGCTAAGGTGCTCATCATCTGGTTTTCTCTGGAGAAAGGTCGATCTCTGGTCTCTTCAACGCTCATCTGCCTGAATCTGAATTTGAATCTGAAATTAAATCTTATCTGTGTGACTTTCAGCAGATTATGTATAACCTTTTTGTTGCTTCATCTGTAAAATGGGGATAATAATAGTACCTACCTTGTTGTGTTGCTCTGAGGATTAAATGGGAGAAGTCGTGTGTAATTGCTAAGTTGAATAGGCACAGGCATGACTCATGAGATATAATCATAAAGCAAACTTTGTTTTTGCCTCCCACAGTCTCTTTAAATTTATTCTATAGGGCTGTGTTCCCCTCTAAAATTATATTAAATTTAGGGTAAGTCCCATGACTTTTCTGGCCATTTTCAGGTAACCAGAGGTTGTCTTGTCAGTAATTAATGCATTCTGTCTGTTGTAAAAAAAAAAAAAAAAGAAAAAAATCTTCAAACGTCAGAGTTACACCATCTTTTTCCCAGCACAGTCTGCTGCAGGCCAGCTGCCTGTGGGGAGCTTGCACATGAGAGTCCCGACCCTTTCCAGGGTCCAAGGTGGAGGGGGAGAGAGGTGGGAGAGGAGAGGGGCGGGAAAGGTCTTCAGTGACTGTACTCTTGAGTTGGTGTCATGTTGATCTCTGGACCCTCTCCCTAATGGGGGTGTTTTTGTGGGTTGGTGGAGTCTCATCCTGCACCTCCCTTGATGAGGGTGATACTCTCTCCCCATAGCCGATCCCATGGCTTCTTTCTCAGGCTCTGGGAAATCTGGTCTCCCTTGGTGTCACCCCCTCCCACAGAGGAGCCCTCTTGGAGTGGCTCTAAGACAATCACATCTGGCTGTCTTGCTGGGTCCCACCTCTGTCCACAAGAGACACTCACGTGTGCTTTGCCCTGCAAACCAGGGAGCAGGGTTGATGCTGGAGCAGCAGCACTCTTGCTGCTCTTTGGATTTGTCCACTGTGGCACCAAGACCATTGTGGTCACATATCAACCAACTTAGAGGTCTCCTCTGGCTTTGAGGTGAAGGTGATAGCACCTTGCAACCCTCCCACTTATTTTTTTTTTTTTTTTTTTTTGAGACGGAATTTCACTCTCGTTACCCAGGCTGGGGTGCAATGGCGCGATCTCGGCTCACCGCAGCCTCTGCCTCCTGGGTTCAGGCAATTCTCCTGCCTCAGCCTTCTGAGTAGCTGGGATTACAGGCACGTGCCACCATGCCCAGCTGATTTTTTGTATTTTTAGTAGAGATTGAGTTTCACCATATTGACCAGGATGGTCTCGATCTCTTGACCTCGTGATCCACCCGCCTCGGCCTCCCAAAGTGCTGGGATTATAGGCGTGAGCCACCGCGCCCGGCCCAACCCTCCCACTTATTAGGGATCACGGGACCGACAGAGGCTCTCTCTGAAATTCATTCTAAACTTTCAATAACCCTTTTTTCAGCCTCTCTCCTATTTTGTATGTGTTAGAGATGGGTGTCAGCTAACGGCACAGACTTAGGTTTTCACCACCTCTTTTCCAAGAGGTGTATCCCACTTCACTTTGGAATGTGGTATCTGTTCATTTGATGCCCCAAGTGGAGCCTGGACCAGAAGCATCCCATCTCATTCCCCCATTGCCATTTTTGTCTTTATGAAACACACAGAGGAGTGCCTGGGATAGAGCATGCACTAAACAAATGATAGCTGTGTGTGACCCAGGCTCACAGGCTCTCTAGTTACATTCACCTCATAACCGTTCTATCTGGTTTTATTCCTATTACTTTGTTTTATGCCCTATGCATTTTTATGTTTCCTGTAGATTATGCTTGTGTGTCGGTGTGGAAATTATTTGCTATTATTTTCAGCAGTGATTTGAAAAATAGACATATTGTTTTTAATTTTACTAGTGGTTGACCTACATTTTTCTCAAAGACATTGTAAGCCTATTTATCTCAGTCATCAACGGTGGTGCAAGGGTCTTTGTATATGCTGCAGTTATTTAAGTGGGAATGACAGAGGGCTTTATCTGGCCACCCATACTTACGCTACCGTCTTGCCATGATGTCTACCCACATCTTCGAAATGGCACTTGACTCTGTTTTGGGGCTGGCTTATCTTTGTCCTGGACTTTACTCAGAGCTGTCTAGCAGTAGTCCATGCTGTTAGCGTTGTCTCCCTTCCTTAATCCTCATTCTGCTCCCAATTATTTCTTTCTAAAGGTTACATCTGGGCAGATTATTCTTGGCTTAAAACCCTCTAGGGGTCCCCCATTGGGAACCACATCCTGACAACAGCCTATAGGAAATTTCTAAACTCTAGGATAATTGCAGACTCCCTAGCTTGATGTTCAGGACGACATATGATCTGGCCCTGCCTTAACTTTCTAGGCCCATTTCCTGCGATGCCAAACCCTTCACCTACATGGTGCCAATGCTGGCTTGCACCTTGGCTTTCAAGTACATTGGGCATATACTCTCATGTCTCCATAACTGTGCTCATGTCATCATCTCTGTCTGGAATGCCCTTTGGTAAAGGACCCTAGCACAGTGCCTGGTCAATTGTAGAATCGCAGTAACTGTTAAATTTTCCCCTTCCTTTGTTATCAGCCTGTCAAAATCCTATTCATCTTTCAGGGTTCAATACAACCATCATCCTTTTCTACTCTTGGGAAGGATTGTCCTAACCTGACCTCCCCCCTTCCAGGGACTTCCATTGACTGTCTCTTTTCTGCGCCCCCTCACCCCCAGCACATTGTACACCCATGTTGAAACACCAGTGCCTTAATGTGGGGTACAGTCATTATTTCTTCCTATCTCCCCTGCTGAACTGAAAGCTCCCTGAGAGCAGCCATGCACCTGACCCCCACCAAGGGCACTGCAGCCCTGCATCAGGCTTTGAGGGACTAGTTGATGTTTGATTGATTTGAATTGCCTTCCTCAGACTGCAAGGTCACAATGCCAGGCCACTGGGCAGGGCCCAATCTGAATGGATTATCATTTATCATTCATATCCCTTTGCTTCCAGAATTGACTAGAGGAGGCCCACACTCAATAAAACCATCACATTAACTACAGCACATATAAGACCCCACGTAGATGGCTAAGTGCCAAAATGCTAACCTTCTTCCTTGGGTGAACTGATCCTGCTGAGGGGGGTGGCCCTGGGGTCCTCAGGCTCAGGTGGCGGCTGTGAGTGTGTCTGTTGCCACTTCAGTCTCCATGCATTCCTTCACTCCCTCACAAACCATAACCATGTTTGAAAATGCCTAAAATGCAAACAGGATGATTTAAATTCATAGCAGGTATCTTACCCTTGCAGGATTTGGGCAGGTGGTGAGAGAGGCATGTTGGGATTGCTGTGTGGTGGTGTTTCAGTCAAGATAACCTTGTTCCTGGGGCTTATGCCCTTCTTCAAGGGTCACTGTTACAATTCAGATGTAAAAATCTAACGTTTACCATGGCCTAGTATAATATTCATCATATGACTTTCCGGAGTAGCTTTTTGATGGAAGCCAAGGGCATAAACTTAAAATGTCAACCACGGAAGCCATTTGAGTGGAAAAACCCATCATGCATTCTGAGTTGAATGTGAACGCTCATGCACTCCATAGATCTCAAAGAAGCACACAGATCATTCCTTTGCATGCACACCATCCAACAAATGTTCTTGTGCGGTCTTGTTCAGACTGCAGGGCCATCTCATACACATACACACACTTCCGTGTACACTGACACAGTCCTACTGCCCCCCGCCCCGGCTTCCTGTGCACACACCCACACTCATGCATACACTGGCACGGAGTCCCACTGACTCTTATACATCCCATGTGCATACACACATGAACACATACACACTTATATTCATGTGTACACCGGCACTCAGTCCCACTGATTCCCCCATATCCCATGCACACACACACATGCACACGCACACACATACACACTCACACATATTGTATATATCGGCACTCAGTCCCACTGGCCCCCTCACATGTCATGCACATACCCTCACATGTACACACACTCACACTCATGCATACACTGGCACTCAATCCTACGGTTGTCCCACATCCCATGTGTATACAAAACTTCTGCAGAAAGAGACTTGGAAAGCCATCTTATTTCTGTACCTCACTCTGCCTCCAGATTTTGCTCCCTTAGGACAGAGCCTAAAGTGTCTATTTAATAGATTCAATTACTCCAGGCTCCTGAGACCTTCCAACTTAATTCTGATTGCTTTAAGATGTCAGGTAATTTGGAAATAAAGGGAGGAAAACAGCTTCAGATTCTTGAAGGGAAAAATCTTTTAGACCCTCATTGTGTCTGACACCGTAGCTACTGACTTCAACTCAGGAAGGGGTGGCCTGGAGGGTGGGGCCTCCAGGGGTCAAAGCTTCTGGCCTCTAGGCAAGGTTCTGTCCTGAAGGTCGGAGACCTCTAGGGTAATGCATTGTTGCTCTGCTGTGCCCTCCAGGGTAGGGACCAATCTCTGCTGCATTTCCTGGGAGGCCAACAGAGTCCAAGCCAAGCATCCTAGCAGGCAACAAAACAGCCCTGTTTTTTTGCCTCCTGTACCTCACTCCCAGGTGTTTCATTTTGTCTGCTCTCTGTCCCCAGTGACAGTGATAGCTCTTGGAGGTTGATAAATAACCAGAGGTCAGAGTGTTCAGAGAGCATCAGTGCTGTGCCAGACAGAGATGGGTCTGACCTGTCCTGAGCTCCAGAAGCCTGGAGAGAGAGGGTGTGTGTGTGTGTGTGTGCGTGCACGCGCGCGCATGTGTTCAGGTGTGTGTGTGTGTGTGTGTGTGTGTGTACGCGTCATGAACTGTGATAGGCAGAAAGGAGGCTGAGGGTAAGGGCTGTAGACCCAGACCATTTGTGTGTGAATGCTAGCTTCATCATTGATCAGCTGTGTGACTTTGGGCAAGATCCTTGCCCTCTCTGTAACTCAGTTTCCTCTGCTGTAAAACGGGTATGATAATGGTGCATACCTTGTAGGGTGGCTGTGAGGATTAAATGAGTTACATACATAGCATCTGACACAGCCTCTGACACTCACCGAATATTCCACATATTGTGGTTATTGTGTTTTATAATTGATGGACAAGAGAAGGCAAGGCTGAAGGGCTCCGAGAGTCCTGGGATGGAGGTCTGGCTGTGGCTCCAGGGCAGCAGGATGAGCCCCCTTCCTCAGCCCACGTGGCTGTTCTCACACTATGCGGGGCAGTCCTGATGGCCTTTCATCAGAAGATCCCCGCACAACACTCTCCTGGCGCAGCTGGTGCGGCAGAATCCAGGAGGCACATGAGGACGCCCGTGGGCGTGTGAGGACCGTGCCCCTCTGCAGACCTCTCCCTGATCACCTGCTCCACACGCAGGCCCTGGTGACTCCTCAGCCTGCTGCTCCTTGCTTCCACTCGCCCTACTGTGGGTCCTCTGCCTTCTCAGTGTGCCATGCCTTGCATTCAAGTCCTGGTCACAGCCAGGACTTCCTCAGTGCACAGAGACTTTCAGAGGATCTTTACAGAGGTTTTTGCCTCCTGTTAACTGCGCCCCCTAGGAAGGGCTATGGAGGACACAGATCACAGAACAATTTCAGCTCCACCACTCCCCAGCTTTACGGCCTTGGGCATCTCCGCATTCCTATTCTCTGGGTTATGCGGATAAGATGTTTTGTCTCTCAAGGATATTGTGGAGATTAAATATTAGAAATTTGCAAGGGCGGGGAATGCAATAGACAGTAAATGCTCCCCTTCCCTTGACGCTATAGCTTAGATGGGAGGGAGCCACAGCTGAGGAAATACCTCCTTTACTTAACCCAAAGACAGAGAGGGTTCCCCAGGCTGGGGTGTGGGAACTTGGGGGAGAGGGAAGGCCAGCCTCCACGCATCGGCCCGGAGGTTCCCCCACCTCTTCCTGCACGACTAGATTCTTCCTCCATCCGCGCCCCCGGCACGGTCCCTGTCCTCGCCAAATCCGCGCAGCGGTTTCCCATCCCATAGCGGAGACAGGTAGGTCAGGTATGTAGGGAGGTGTTCGAGTGATCCTCTTTTCACTGAGGACGAGACTGAGGCTTGGGAAGCCTGGGGACTGGCCCGGCGGCAGCGCCGCTGTTAGCCGAAGGTGGGCGCCGGCGCGCGATTGGAGCAGGGATGGCGGCGATTTCGGGGGAGGGGGCAAAGGCGCTCCGCAGGCCCAGAGCCGGCCGGGGGTGGGGTCTCCGCGGGGCGGGGCGGGGCGAGGGAGAAGGGGCGGGCGGCCGCCGCCACGCAGTGCTCCCGCCTCGGCGCCAGAGAGGCGCGGGACGGTGCGGGCGGCCTCCCCGCCTCCACGCGCGCGCACGCCCCGCGCACTCCCGCTGCTTCGCCCATCGCGCCGCGCCGTGCCGCGCAGGCAGCCGCTCGCAGAGCCAACAGCCGGGGCCCTGGCGTGCAGCGCGGGCCTCGGCGGGGCCCAGCGCCCCGGCCCGGGAGGATGCGGCCCGGGGCGGCCCGGGAGCTGAGCAGGGCCCCCGTGCCGGCCCTACCGGGCCCCGGCCTCCAGAGCCGCAGCCGCCGCCCCGCCCCCGAGAGAAATGACTTCCAAACCGCATTCCGACTGGATTCCCTACAGGTATGCGGGCGCAGGGCCGGGGCGCCCACCACCCCTGACTCGGGACGTAGGCTGGCGGGGGATACGCGGCCGGGATGCAGGGCATTGCTGCCCTCCCCACCTGTCCCAGCACTGGGGCGCGGGTTGGAGTCGCTGGTCTTTCCTCCCTCAACTTTGAGGGCCCCTGCGGACTGATCCCGCTTGCCCCGCTCTATCCGCTTATCCGCCAGGGTTGCTGGAAGGGGCCTTGTTGGGTCAGGGTGCACCATGTGCCCGCCTGGGGAGGGAGCCCACACTGCTCCAAGTCCCCTCGTAGGCCCAGCACCCCAGTCACACGCTGTGCAGGGTGCGCGCACACACTCATACATCTGCACGCCAGGACGTCCGTGTCTTGGGCCAAAGACGCTACCGCTGGTTTGTTCACACTCTCCATGCATGGATCGGTGAAGACAGTTATTCTGAACCAAGAGCACACTAGTGGTCATGTGCACATGAACCCATATATTCAACACATAAGAATTCTTGGGCTCACACAGGCATATACCTGTGTATCGGTGCACGTCCACATCGTGTATCTGGAGAATAACTGACACCTGCTACTCGCTCACAAGTGCTACTCAGTCTCTTTCAGAGATCGAGTAATCTACTTGCTAGCAGGCCTATACTTGGACACACACCAGCTCACAGTACATAGAACTGCCCTCACATGCACAAAAGCACTCAAGAATCCAGGCACACTCAGGGAAGCCCACCACCCTCTGCTGCCAGGCACTGTGGTCTATCTCAACGATGGCAGGGTTTTCCCACTTGTGTGGGAAGGGGCGGGGAGGTGATCTCGGGCCTCTCACAGGTGCAGGTCTTTCCCCATCCACTCTATTCCATTCTCTCTATTACCAAGGAAAGGAGCTCATTTCCATGGCAGCGCCAGATTCTTGGCCACCCATTGGCTCCTTGGTTGCCAGGGGTTACGGGGCTGTCTTTAGGCCTCCTAGACAGACTTGTGTGTAAAAAGGGAGCTGGACTGCTAAGACCCCCTGTGTTATTGCTGACCCAGGTGCACGTGCTAGCGGACGGCAGGATCAGATCCTCAGGACCTGCCTTGTAACACAGCCTGCTCTCTGTTGGAGCCTCATACCAGTCACTGACAGAAAATAGTTCTGACAGGGCTCTTCTCTGAGTCTGTCCAGACAGCGTCCCAAATGGAAACCAGCTGAAACCGCCCAAGGCTTGTTAAAAGCAGACCCTTCTGAAAACAGGCACGAGGCCTGGGAACTCAGGCTTTCTCTTGAGCATTGTTGTTACCTCTAATCTCAGCTCCTGTGGGGGATTCAGGGGTTCCCAGGTTATTTTGTGTCTCTCCACACCACCACCAGCAACACACACACACATGTGCACACACACACAAGTCACCTACAGGGTCTCCTGCAGAAACCTGTAGTCACACTTCAGTCTCACATGGATCAGGGAGCTGTTTCCATCATGGAACCAGGAACTGGGGCTCTGCTGAGTCAGAAGAGCTGCTGCCCTAGACAGATGTCCAGGCTGGGCACAGGTAGTTTCTGGAGGATGCTGGCCTTTCTTGGCACATGTAGGCTGAGGACCTTCTAGAAGACAGTGCAGCCCACAGAGTATCATCAGCCTTTTCTAACCACACAGCAGAGGTGCCTGGGCGGTGCCTGTGGGCCGAGTAGACTTGGTGCTGTGGAACTACCTGTGTGTGGGGGTCCACATGGCAGGGTGGTGGCCTTGGACTGAGGAGGGTGGGAGGGGCAGCACTTATGGCTGTGGAGATGATGGCATGCTTAGGATCTGGCAAACCGAAGGTTGGGCCAGGCCAAGACATGGTTCTAGGAAGCTTCTCCCAGGGCCCAGGGACTAAAGCAACTTGTAGAGACAGTGCAGGGGTCTTAGAGAAAATCTGCCTCAAACAGAATGGCTGAAGCCTGTTCCTGGGAAAGGTGGCCCAGGAAGGTAGAATTGTCTCTAGGAAATGACTCTGTTCTAGCACGTGCCCAGGGCCCTGGCATCCTGCAAGGAGTGATTTGGCACTTGCCCCAGCCCAGGTCCAACTATTGCCCTCCACCCCCACACCTCCAGCTCCTTTCCTGGGCCTCAGACTCAGCCCTGAAGCGTAGAATCCTCCTCCGTGGTTGCCTGGCCCTGAGGAGCAGCTTGCCACCCTCATAGCCCTGTGCTACGTGCTTTCACCATGCCTGTCACCCCACCTCCTCATTCTGTTGTAGAGAAGGGGGTGTCTAGCTGGAGGCAGGCTATGTCAACAGTTACCAGGATTCCCCCTGCCCTGCTGGGGTCTTTCAGGGCACACACTGAGCGTGAGAAAGCACTGGACTTGGGGTGCAGACTTCCAAAATGGGAGACCTGGGCTGAGAGGAGGAGATTCAAATTGCCTCTTGCATTAACTGGGCTGCTGATTGCAGTCAAAGCCACATGCTGTCTGATCACAGAGAAAACTGGGGCAGAAGACAGACAAAGCATTTTAGTTGCAGATGGGAGTGGGGGCAGGGGTGGCGCGCACGTGCTTTGACTGGTGTGAGGCTTCCCTCATGTCACAGCGTGTCAGAACTGGAATGTGGCATTTGGTTTGAGGGAGAGGGGTTAGCTGGCTTCTTGCTGGTTCTGCTGGTGAGGGTTTGACTTCCTCTCTAACGGTAACGTCTTGCATTCCCTGGGCCCAGCTTATTTTCTTTAGAGAAATGATAGTTGGTGATAATCTTCTTATGGGTAATTTTGGCTCAGTGTATAATGATCATGGATTAATCTCACATTCTGACTTCAAAGGTAGCTATCGAACTTATATAGCTTAACAATTGGAATCATTTTTTTGCCTTTTGTTTCTTTCTATTAGTACTAATAATTTCTATTTCTGCCAGTCTCTCTTGACCTGTGTTCTTGAGGAATATTAAATGCCCTTTGTCCATTTACAACCTTTTATAAGTTGTAGATGGAGCAGTGAGAGTCAGGAAGGACTGAGGCCCACAGGGTATTGGAGGACCATGCTGGGTGGGATTGAGGTGGCCCTGTCCTCAGTGCCCTTGTCTTCATTGTCCTGCAGCCATTGCCTGGTGTTTCTCTCACTCGGTCATGAACTAATTGAGAGTAGAGAATTTATCTGGTTCCTGGTCGTGTCCCCAGCACAGACAAGATGGCCACTTCTTTGAATCAAAGGGGCGTACTGGATAGCTAGCCTCTCGGGCTTCCTTGGCTTTTCCAGCCCCACACCTGTGTTTGAAGCACACCTGAGGGATACAGTACTCTCCATCACCATGGGGCCACCTGGAGCACTGGAGAGTTTCAGGCTGGAAGACCCTTACAGGTCATCTAGTTCTCCAAGTGGATGCTCCCTGTGGCATCCCTGTCACATGGCCTCCCATCAGATGGCTGTGACTCTTCTGAGTTCTTCCCTAGGTTGAACCTAAGCATGTCTCCATGCTCCCCCTCCTCCTGACCCTTGTTAGGATCCTCCCATCACTTCCTCACTTTGTTTTCTAGGGAGTAATGTGACTCCTGACTCCTTCAGTTCTTTTGCTGGGTTTGGCCTCAGAGGTGCCCTGGGCAGTTGAGCCGACCACTTCCCATTCTGGCAACAGCCTCATAACAACTCCCCGATTGTCTTTTTGTTTTTTAGAGATCACCAGCTGTGGCTCATGGTCACATTTGCATGGGTGAGCATTAGAATCACCCATGGCACTTGTTTTACAAAGAGGGAGGAGTGGGTTGATTCTGGGGCATGTTCCCCAGCAGTTCCAAATGGCCAAGTCAGGGCTTAGTCCCTCCAGCAGTTTTAATGCACCTGGTAAATTTGGGAACTGCTGGCTAGAATGGAGACGGCCCATCCTGCACGGCTGGAACTCCTGTGAGCAGTGTGGTCCTCTCCCTTCTGTAGTCGCATTGGTTCTCACTGTGTCCCATTAAGCTGCTGGGCCACAGAAGCCACAGATCTGGACTTGCCGTGGATCTGGCATTGGGCACAGGGTTGCAGCCAGATGCCCTGGTGGCTTTTCCTCTCCTGGCAGCCCATGTCTCTGATTTCCAGGGTCCAGCAGGGGCAGCTTCCACTGTGACTGAGGGGAAAGAATGAGGACAGGAAGAGGGGAGGGTAAAGTGACATAGAAAGTATGTCCAGAGGGTTGGGTCTGCCCCTGGATTCCCTGACCCCTGGGCCTCTGGTTAGCGCTGGTGGAGTAGCTGGAGTGTGTAAGGTAGAGTCTATGAACAGAGGGTAGGAAGCAGGCTTAAGGATGTGGGCCGTGTGTGCTTTTCCAGGGCACAGTGTTGCCCTTCTGTCCCTGCCTCCTGTTGTTAATTGTGGTTCGTTGCTTTGACATCTGTGGGGCGCCTTGGGGGAAGTGAGGGGATGTGGAGTGGTGGGCTCCCTGGGAGATGAAGCTGCCGCTTGTTGGTGCCGGACAGAGCGGATGAATTGGTGGACACTGAAGCCTGGGTTTGTCCAACCCTCGTGAGCCAGTGGCTTTCCTGAGCCTCCCTGTTCAGGCCCCCAGCAGGAGGCACCTGTGATGGAGGAGCCTCCAGGGTCAGCTGAAAGACCTATCCATCAGCGCCCTGTCTCCCGTCTGAGTCTCCTGGCGGGGCCGCAGCTGGCAGCCTGGGCTTGGCAGTTATTCCATAATTGGAGCTGAAGTCATTAAAAAGCCATTACTGTCTCCTTGTGTGGTTATCGTTTAGTGCAGCGTAGAACAGTGCCCATCAGAAAGAGGCAGGCTGGGGAAGCGGCGGTGAGGAAGGAAGATGCCTTAGGAATGGTGCTGGTGGGGATGAGGAGGCAAGGCCTTCTGGGTGGGGGCGGAGAAGGGAGCTGGGCCTGCTGAGGAAGCCAGGGGAGCTTTTGGTTCTGCTCCCTCTGGAGACAGCTGTCACTGTTGCCCTTGTTCTCCGCAACAGCTGCTGTTGGCTCAGGATTCTTTGTTATTCACCAGGGAGAGATGCTGCACACTTGTCGCAAGCTAGGAACACCCACCTGGTACACGCTTGTCACTGCTAGGTAATCGGGGTCCACCTTGTCCCCTTGCAGCTGTCGTAGAAACACTGATCTACTGGGAATTGTGCTCGCTCTCAGAGCCTCCCCATTTTGGTGGATTTCTTGTAGACCCTCCTAGCTGGGTCTTGCTCAGCCAGGCCCAGGTGGCTTCTCCCTGGCGGCCGCCCCCCAGCTGTGCACACGCCTTTCCTTCTGTGTACTTGCACATGCCTACTGGTGAGTGAGGTGATAGGTGGCTCTCTAGGTACTTTGGGGATATCTGAGGTTTCTGAAACCTCTTTTCAGAAGCCTAGCCCTTGTGGTCATCCATCTTTCTCTGAAGGCCAGTGGTTAAGTCCTTTCTACCTGTAATCTTACCTGGTAATCAGTGCTGCCAAAGCCTGTGGCTCTTTATCATCCTCCCCCATCAGGAAATGGAAGTGGAGGCAGAGAAGGAGAAAGTAACATTTTTGTGGAAAGCAGCCTCCTGCCTCCAACATACTGTGCAAAGTCCATAGCAGTGGGATGTGGCCTATGGAAGGAAAACATCCCCCCCTGCACGGATGAGGGCATTAAAGGCATTGGGCAGTGAGGCCACTATGACTGGAAATACCTTTTGTCAGTTGAGCAACTGCTGTGACCTAGCATTTCCGGAGGTGGCATTGCTGATTGAGTCTTCCCTCTCAGCTGGATGTCCCCTTTTCTGAATGACTCTACATGTCAGCATCAGCACCATGGAAGGCATCTTTTTTGTCTTGCTAAGCCAAGCCCAGGGCTGGGGATGACCCAGGTGACTGCCGCTGCCCCTGGCACTGCCCTCTGAAAGTGTGAGTGGCTTGCGACAACCTAGAAAGCTGTGGAACGGCCCCTCCTGCTGGCACAAAGGGAAGCCAGCACTGTCTCATGGAGATCGCACAGGGGCCAGGCCACTGGCTCATGACAGTGGGGTTTATAGCTGCCCTGTGCCCAGGCACAGAGCGTGGCAAGCGGAGCACAGTTGGATTCCAGACCCTGTTGCTCCTGTTGGCCAGGGGCCATTGTACAGAGCCGAGACTGCATTGTTCATGCGTGTCCTGGAAGTTGTGATGCGTTTGCACTGCGCATGCAGCTGACCGCGGTGGACAGTGGTGTTCGGGTCTGACCCTTTCAAGTCCATCTGTAGGCAAATGCTTTGACTTTGCTTATTCAGTCAGGCTGTTGGCTTGAGCTGTAGAGACAGGGGAGGGCTGTAGCCTCTCGAGCTTGGCAGGGTCCTCAGCCATTTTGTTCTCTGGTCCTGAACCCTTTCTTCAGAAGTCTTCGCTGTAGTCCACCAGCCTGGGTGCGTGCCTTCCACAATGGGATGCTTACCATCTCAGCCAGCTGGAATATTTAGGGACCTGGTGGTCTTGGCGATGCCCTCAGGGACCCCCAAATGCAGCTGTGCCCTCTTAGGCAGATGGGCTGTTTCAGGAAGACCGAGGCCTGGAAGTCCAGCTCTTGAGCAGTGTTTTCTCCTGTGCTGTGGCGGCTGAGGGTTTGGTGAATGAGGCTGTTCTGCACACGGCCCCAGATCACAGTTGGGGCTCCTCTGACATGCAGAACAGCCCATGAGTACAAGGAAAAACCTTCGCAGATGTCAAGTGGGCAGGACAGCTGCTAGTTAAAAACATGCATAGTCCTCATAGATCGTGGCTAAGGAGGTGGGTGGTGGGCGCTCTGTGATATAGGGCTTCCTTCTATCCTCTGGCTCCTTTGGAGATGCAAGTAGTTTTAGGCACATGTAGGTCAATGATTGCTCCAGCTAGAAAGGGCTAGCCGGCCAGGCGCGGTGGCTCAAGCCTGTAATCCCAGCACTTTGGGAGGCCGAGGCGGGTGGATCACGAGGTCAAGAGATCGAGACCATCCTGGTCAAAATGGTGAAACCCCGTCTCTACTAAAAATACAAAAAATTAGCTGGGCATGGTGGTGCGTGCCTGTAATCCCAGCTACTCAGGAGGCTGAGGCAGGAGAATTGCCTGAACCCAGGAGGCGGAGGTTGCGGTGAGCCGAGATCGCGCCGTTGCACTCCAGCCTGGGTAACAAGAGTGAAACTCCGTCTCAAAAAAAAAAAAAAGAAAGGGCTAGCCATCAGGAGGGGGTAAAAGTGGCTTCACTTTGTCCTCAGGGCGATGTGACCTCATCTTTCCCCCTTACACGCACACTGAACTCACCTCACACAAGCACACCCACTTCTTCCACAGGTGTCTGCACGCATGTGCACACACACCAGATACACACTTCCTTATAGCCTCTCTCAAACCTGATGCACTTGGGCATGCCTGTGCAGGTGCCTGCATACAGCCTGGTTCAGGGGCAGCGTCAGAATAACTGGGCCAGGGCTGCCTGGGGCTTCCCAGAGCTCAGATCCTCAGGCTCCAACTTCACCCGATGCAGCTGTCCACACCTTGGCTTTTAAAGCATTTGGGCCTAGGTCTCATGCATGTGTCTTGGGCTAGCAAAAAGCTAAGTGGTTTGAGTTACCAGCTCCCTACTTGTACTCTGCCTTCCTCAGAGTTAGGGCCAGTCTGGGTGAGATGAGGCTCCCTGTCCCAAGACTTGCGGAGCTCAAGGATTCAATGTCCCCAGGACTGCCTGTGCCATGTCTGCAGCCCGGGAAGGACCTGGTGGCTGGTTGCTGGGCTGTACACTGATGTGTTGTGTCCACCCTGCAGACACCCCCCTGTGTCCCAAACCCTGTACCCTGAGGGACTGGTTGGTCTCTTGGCTTCATTCTCCCAAATGAGAAGGAGGACCCTCTGCCCTCTTTAAGTGGGGAAGGGGAGTGGACAAAGTCCGCACTCTACTCTGCCCATCAGGAAAGCCAGGCGTTTGCTTTGAACGGATGGGGAAAGGGTCTGCCCCAGAGGATGCAGCCTCCTCTAGAATGGTGGAAAGGAGGGAAAAGGCTGGTGAGATCCCAGTAGGGAGCTGGAGGGAGTGGATTTGTTTGAAGCCTGGCCTTGGACCTGGCTTGTTGCTGATAACTCTGGATAGTTCTCCTGGATCTCAATCAAGCCCAGCCCTGCTCAGGGGTCTGAGGGGAGGGTCTCATCCTGTACTTACTGGGGAGTCCTTGGGGAAACAGGGGTCCTGTCAGGCTTCCAGAGTGGAAGCTCAAACCCTTTTGGTTCAAGCTGGTTTTAAGATGTCAGCCTCCACCCTTCCTCCATCTACCATGTGGGCTCACTTAGTCCCAGAAGCCATGATGTGCTGGGGGTGGGCTCTGGGATATATCCTGGCACCTCATGGGTAAGCCCTGAAAACCCCTCTTTCATTCTGCAGTGTTTTAGATGATGAGGGCAGAAACCTGAGGCAGCAGAAGCTTGATCGGCAGGTGAGTGGGCTTGTGGCTGGGTGGAAGGGAAGAGTCTGGGCTGGGATCTTCGAGGGCAGAGGGGCAGGGCTGTGCATCTTTCCTGGATGATCCCATCTGATGGGATGGGATTCCCATGTGGAAGAAGAGAGGTACCCTCTCTTCCAGCTCAGCACTAACCCTGCGTGGCACGTGGGCTTCTGCCCCTCAGGCAGCTGGGCGACTGCAGTTGGAGGGCTGGCTGGCTGGCTGTGCTGGGATCCTGCCAAGGCAGCCACCTGAGCCCCATCTTGCCACCTTTTCCTGGACCCCAAGTCTTGGGGTGCCAAGAACATGGGGCCTTGGCCAAGGTGGGCTGTGGTGCCCCGAGAACTGGGAGCCCTTCCTTCCCAGTGGAGGCAGTGGGTCAGCCAACCTCTGTGCCTCCACAGCGGGCCCTGCTGGAGCAGAAGCAGAAGAAGAAGCGCCAAGAGCCCCTGATGGTGCAGGCCAACGCAGATGGGCGGCCCCGGAGCCGGCGGGCCCGGCAGTCAGAGGAGCAAGCACCCCTGGTGGAGTCCTACCTCAGCAGCAGTGGCAGCACCAGCTATCAAGGTACCTCCTGCCTGCCACCCCACATCCTGTCACTGCTTTGGGAAGCCCCTCACTTCCTGCCAACCTAGGCAGGTGAGGGCTGGTCCAGGTGAGGGTATGCCCAGGCTGTGTATGGCTTTCAGCCCAGGCAGACAGCTGAGTAGGGAGGGCAGAGGGAAGGTGGACCTGTGGCATTGGGCACCTGCGTATGCTACAGCTGTCACCTCTGAATCAGGTGCTGAGGTTAGAAGGCTAAACCTTTTATGAAGCCAGGAGTTCAGAAGTCTAGGTTTTGATCTGGAGCATTTCACTGTGTGCAAGTGGCAGCTTCTAAGAGTAAACAGCCTGCTCCCCACTGGTATTCTACATCCTGAGAGGAATCCATCTCTGTCCTGCCCCATACCAACCAGTGTCTCAGGACAGACACCTATTTCCTTCCCTCTCTGCACTGCGTCTGCCTGGCTTCTGACTTGCAGATCCCAGGCTCTGGCTTACAACTCCTTAATTGCTGTAGTGGCCTGGAGCCACCAGCTCCCATCCTTGTATGTTCCGGGTCTCGGCAGAGCCCACTAGGGAGACATTCTCTGCAGCTCATCCTGGAGAGAGAATGGCTTCAGCACATCCCTGCTCTTAAGACGCTCCTTCCTTGGTGGGTTAGGTTAAGAGTAGGCCAGGCCAGACTGAGCGTTGGGCTCTCTGAGCTTAAAAGGACTCAGACTCAGTCACCACTGCCCCCTGCTGGTGCTAGGAATCCAGGCTGCTACTTCACCAAATAGTAATTCTAAGGTTGCGGACATCTGGCTCTTGCGGTTAGGAAGAACCTTGGCAGCCATGGGATTTCCCTCCTCCTGTGGGTTCTTTCTGACCTGGAGCCTCCAGATACATCAAACTACTGGTAGTTGCCTCACCTCAGGGCTAAGCTTTTTCATCTAACTGCTGGTCCCATACACTGCCTCACAGTATTTCAGGTTCTTCTCTGGGTTCCACTGACCCGTAGCTCACTGAGCCCTTTGTCTGTGCTTTGGAGAGCAGCAGTTGAGTCCCATTTGCCTGGTGCCATTTGTGGCTGGGCACACCATACAGGCGTGATCCCCTCTGTGTCCATGTGTACCCTCCGAGGAAGCCCACTCTGGTGGTTCTAATAAAGGGTGTCTGTGCATCTGCCAGCATCTAAGCACAGTGCTAGCGGCTTTACCTGCATTATCTTGTTTCATCCTCACAGGAACTCATTATCCCCACGTGATCCGTAAGCACATGGGCTCCGAGGGGCCCAGTGGCCTGCTTGCAGTGCTCTGCTGGTGAACCCAGACCTAGCAGACACCAAATGGTCTCTCCTTCATATTGTTGAAAAGCTCCTTCATGCTAATTCCCTTGTGTGTGTCTCAGTTTAGCACTCTGGCCATACCTAGTATGTCTGTACTCCACTTAAGAGGCCCTCAGAAAAGGGGGGACAGGGACCTCAGCCCAGCTGTCCCACAGAGGCAGCCCCAGCTGCTCCTGACAGAGCTGGTCCCAGCCCCGCCCTTTGCTGGCAGCCACCTCCTCCACTTCTTTTGTGAGCACCATCTCAAGGGTGGCAGTGGTACCCTGCCAAGAAGGCAGCTACTCTTCTAGGTCCTCTGGCGCATGGTCTATGGCTGTGTGGCATCACAGCCCTAGCTCTGCCAAGCTTGGCACCACATATAGGCGAGCAAGGCTGCATACAGAGTGGGAGCCTGCACCCAGATTGTGGGCCCTGCCAATTTACATCTTGAGAGGTCATTGATGTGCAGTCATTTTGGCAGGTATTTCTTGGCAGCTGTGTTCCAGATGGCACCAGGCTGTCAGAAAGACTGCCGGACAAGTAGCGCCTCTGGCGTTAGTGCAGGACTGAAGTCAAAAGAGTTTCTGTGCCAGGTGGCTCACACCTGTAGTCCCAACACTTTGGGAGGCCAAGGCAGGAGGATCGCTTGAGGCCAGAAGTTCAGGACCAGCCTGGGTAACATAGCAAGACCACATCTTTAAAAAAAATTAGCAGAGTGTGATGGCACGCACCTGTAGTCCCAGTTACGTACGACAGTCACTTGAGCCCAGGAGTTTCAGGCTGCAGTCAACTGTGACAATGTCACTGCACTCCAAGTAAAAAAAAAAGTTTCTGGTCATGCCACTACCAGTTATCTGCTCGCTTGTGACTGGAGGCAAGTGATTTACCCTCTCTGGATATGCTTCCTCCATTAGAAAATGGGGAAAGTTCTCTGTCTTAGGGCTTTGGAACTTGAAGGGGCCATGGTGTGCTCCAAGGTTCAAAATCAGCTGCTTGCTATTCCCTGCTGACATTCCAGATAGGGCCAGGCCTCCAGAGCCTTTTTCAGAGGACATTTGCACATGTGACATTTGACTTGTTTGAAGTACATATTGCTTCTCTGGGGGTCTTTGGCTCCGAGTGTTAGAGAAAGCGCTGAGGAGGCTGCTGCACATATGCATGGCAGACCCAGGAAATGGTGTTTCTAAGGCCACTCCCACCCCGCCTACAGCATTAGCTGCCTCCCTCTCTGCTGGCTACAAGCATTAAATACAGGCGATCATTCCAAGAGGAAAAGGAGGGCGTTTGATATACATCAGAGCTTATCGTTTATCCTGGTTTTTGACCTGCTGGCTATACTCATTCATGTTACGCATTCATTCATTTCTTAAATATTTATTGAGCTTTGTGTCAGGCTCTGGATTAGAAGCTGTGGGTCCCAAGTGAGCACAAATGGGTGTGGTCCCTGTTTTCATGGGCCTCACAGTCTAGGTGGGGAGAGAATGCTAAACAGACAGTCTCAGGTGTGCTTTGTCGAAGGAAGCCATGACAACACCTGCTCCGACTAGGGAGGCAGGCACAGCTTCCCTTGGGAGGTGGCACCCAAGCTGAAATCTGCAGGATGCGTGGGAGCTGATCACTGGGTGTGGGGTGGGGGGCTGTGCAGGCAGCAGGAGGAGCAAGAGCCCCGAGGCAAGAGCAAGCGCAGTGCCTGTGAGAGGTGCTGGACCAGCCTGGTGTGGCTGGAACTCTTGGTGCCCCCGAGGCAGGGACTGTGTGTTTAAACCTAGGGGAAGGGAGAGAATGTTGGTCTTCATCTTAAGAGCAATTGGAAACCATTCAAGGATTTTGAGCAGACTGGGGTTCTGCAGGATGGAGAATTTGGAGGCCACCAGCTGGGACCCTTCTGAGACCTCCCTGTTGGTGCGTGTAGCTCCTTGTCTCCCAGAGTTGCTGTTCTGGGCACTCCCACACCCCAGCCTCCCATGGGCTCATCTCCGCAGAGCCCCACCATGGACTCTCTCGAGTGCTTGCCCTGGTTGTGGTCTCTTCCAGAAGACACAGCCTTTGTTACTTTCTTCACCATCTTCAATGGCCATATCCTCGGACATTCTCCCTGCCCCTGTCCAGGCTCAGTACAGTTTGATGGCCCAGAATTTTGATTGCTCAGCTTCTTGGCTGATCATAGGTCTTGATCTGGCTGTTGACTTGATCACACTGGGCTGGGGGCGCCGCCTCCCTCCAGCTGGGCCTGCCCTGGGATCTTTGCTTTGTAGAGATGAGTGGGCCTGATTCTGTGGGCTGTGGAAGTGGTACAGGGGCCCTGGTGGGACTCGGGGTGCGACTGAAAATGCTGTGCTGGGGACTGTGTTCAGGTGGGAGCTCTGGTCTCACCCAGCACCTGTTTCTCTCTGTCTGGGGTTGTCTTCTGAGCAGTTCAAGAGGCCGACTCACTCGCCAGTGTACAGCTGGGAGCCACACGCCCAACAGCACCAGCTTCAGCCAAGAGAACCAAGGCAGCAGCCACAGCAGGGGGCCAGGGTGGCGCCGCTAGGAAGGAGAAGAAGGGAAAGCACAAAGGTCAGCTTGCATTCTCTACAGCCCTCCCCAGCAGGCCTGGCCTCACTATAGGGCTGGGAAGGTTTGTCCTCCTGACTTGGAGAGGAGGGACAGGATGAACAGACTCAGGAAAGACACAGACTTCCACTGGGAGCCACTGGGTTCCCCGTTGGGTGGCTCACAGGCTTCATCTAGCTTGGGAGGTGCCTGGGCTGCCTCTGGGTGTGGGCAGGCCCACCACACTGCCAGGAAGTTAAGTCCTACTCAGCTGTGGCCCAGGACATTGTCCCCCACCTCAGCTATCTTGGTCTAAGCACCCTGTATCATGACCTCTCAAGGAGGATCTCACCCAGCCTGGAGTAGGACACTCCCTGCAATGGGGTGACTGCCTCCCAGGCAGTTTGCCCCATCCTTGTGCAGTCCTCACTATCAGCTCTTCCTTAAGTGGGCTTCCCTTGACTCTGTACTCTAGCCCGGGTTCTACCCTCTGGACCACAGACCAGCCTGTTCCCTCTGCTCCTCTTTCTCCAGAAAAGACCCCTAAAGATCATCAAGGACAGTGATGGTGGCACCTGCCCCAAGTCCTGTCTCTTGGCTACACACCCCGTTTCCTCAGTCTTTGTTCATGGGCAGTGGTTTCTAAGCCACTGCATCATGGTTGGACAGTGATGTGTCAGGAGCCATGGGCTTCTGGAGCTGGCCGAGCATTCTGGGCATAGCTCAACAGGCAGGCAGGGTGGCTGCCACCTGTGTGGGTCAGGCCTTGCTTCTGTTACTGAAGCTCCGTGGTAACTGGCAGGAAGGCTGATATGGGATAGGACACGCTCCACTTGGGAAGGCGAGTGTATGCCAACTCTAATTATTTTCAAGGGGCCCCACGTTTCTAATGATGTGAGTTACTGCGTGTATGTATGTGTATATTTGTGAAAGAAAACACCAGCATTGGTCACTTGTAGCTGGCCGTGTCCATGAATGATTGTTGGCCTTGGCTATGGTCTAGATCAATCCTTGTTCTCCATCTTGTTTTTTCTACCGTGCAGTTGGTTTTGTAGATGGCTGCCATCTGCTTTAATGATGTGAGGTATTGTAAACCAACCCATGGCAATTAATTTGAGGGAAGAGCAGAAGAAATGAAGCCCACAACCCTTAGTAGCTTACCAGCTGTTAACAGGCTGATGAATCATGGGTTTTATAAAAATCAGTTTTGCAAGTAAAGTTTTGCAGAGGGTTTCCCTGCTCTTCCCTCATCTTCTTGATGGATGTCTGAGAATTCAGGCCGTCCTCTCCTCCTCCTGGTTGTAACTCAGGAGTGTCTGTGACCTGCAGGCACCAGCGGGCCAGCAGCACTGGCAGAAGACAAGTCTGATGCCCAAGGCCCAGTGCAGATCCTGACTGTGGGCGAGTCAGACCACGCCCAGGACGCAGGGGAGACGGCAGCTGGTGGGTGCGAACGGCCCAGCGGGCAGGATCTCCGTGCCACGATGCAGAGGAAGGGTGAGCCCCATGGGGGCCCAGTGATACCCCTAAAACCCAGTCCCAGGTTCTCAGATGCACCTTTCTTTGGGAGCATGGCCTTCCTTCGTCCCAGCCCCTCCCTGGCCATGTTGGGTGGGGGTGGGATACACTTAAGGGCAAATGAGAAACTTTTAGGCAGGGCCTCTGATAAGGCTCCAGGGAGGTCCAGATTTGGAGGCACATTTCCTTTTCCTTTTGCTCCTTAGAAAAAGCTCCTTTTGCAAGAAGTTTCCCATGTGTCTGCTGAGCTAGTGGGAACAGGGCCAGGATACCAAGAGGCAGGGCAGATCCTCCCTAGAAACCTGCTGCTCAGTTTTCCCACCACAAGCCCTACCCTAAGGAGCCCCTGGTGCAGGGCAGCAGAGGGAAGAAGCCTGGCAGTCACTGTGAGAAATCTAATCAAGGATGGCTTCCTGTACAAAGGGCTGTTGAGACAAACTGGGGGTGGGGGTGGCATTCCTGGGGAATGGCATGCAGGAGGACACCTGAGATAAAAAGCTCAGGGCAAAGTTGAGGAGTCAGTGCCCCCCCTGCCCCCCACATTGGGCTGAGGAATAAGCTGAGGCCCATGCCCTGGTGGATTCCATGGCCTATGCCAGCCAAGACCTCTAACAGGCCTGAGGTCAGACATGGAGGTTCCCAGTTCAAGGTGAGCTCAGTGTAGGCCTTCATACACAAGAGACAGTGGCAGGGTGGCTGCTAGGAAGGGGGTAATGTAGGGACTGAGCTGAAACTGGGTGGTGGGGACATACCCTGAAGATTGTGGTTAGCCCCAGTTCATGTGTGCACCTGAGAGAATGTCCTTCTATATCTGGACGTGTGGGAATACATGTGTGAATGTGAGTCTTTACGTGTACATATGGCTGCGCAAAAGTGTGCATGTGTGTGGGTACAGGTGACTCAGTGTCTGAACGTGTGTATGTGACCATGTGTATTTCAGGGGTGGGGCAGACTTCTCACTGATTCCTACTTCTTCTCTCCTTGGCTCAGGCATCTCCAGCAGCATGAGCTTTGAAGAGGAAGAGGAGGATGAGGACGAGAACAGCTCCAGCTCCTCCCAGCTAAATAGTAACACCCGCCCCAGCTCTGCTACTAGCAGGAAGTCTGTCAGGGTGAGTGAGTGAGCCTGCATCCATAGCAGTTTTTGGAGGACTGCTCATCCGAATTAGAGGTAGAGCATGTGTGAAGAGATGATGGGGAGCTGGCTTTCCTGGGGCTGAGGCTGGACTCTCATGCCTTTTAGGAGCGTCTCTGCTGGCCTCTTAGGCCTGTCTACCCAGCCTCCTAACCTCTTCAGCTAGGCCAGTGGGCTGAAGTGTCGGGGGAGCTGCAGTTGGACAGGGTGACCTCTGAGGACCTTCCCATATCCCCATTTCCACCTCTAGGAAATGCTGAGAAGAGGGCAGGGCTGGGAAAATAGCTCCTGACCCCAGGCCCAGGCTGGCCAGGTCCACAGCCCAGGATCCTTCCCTCCCACCGCCACATCAGGAGGCAGATTTGGAACCCAGACCACCAATTTAGGCTGCTTAGGGTCCCTGGGGCTCAGGCGCCTATTCTCCGTCCCCATAGGAGGCAGCCTCAGCCCCTAGCCCAATAGCTCCAGAACAACCAGTGGATGTTGAGGTCCAGGATCTGGAGGAGTTTGCACTGAGGCCAGCCCCGCAGGGTATCACCATCAAATGCCGCATCACCCGGGACAAGAAAGGGATGGACCGGGGCATGTACCCCACCTACTTTCTGCACCTGGACCGTGAGGATGGGAAGAAGGTAAGGTTCTGGGGCTATATTATCCTCTAGGCATTTCAGCCCTTTTACTTCTAGGGGCTCAAATGTGACTGGAAGCCTCACATCTACCACTGACCTCTCAGTTTCTCAAAAGAAACAGCCTTTGTGTCTGGTCAGTGCATATTTTATGTTTGCCAGTGCATTTGTATGTGTGCACATATGTGCGTTTGGGTGCTGACCTAATAGACAGTCTGTGTGAGTGGCACTCATGACTGTGTGCAGACCAGAGGCTGGGTCTGGAATATGATCTCGTTCCACTCCCCAAGGTGTTCCTCCTGGCGGGACGGAAGAGAAAGAAGAGTAAAACTTCTAATTACCTCATCTCTGTGGACCCAACAGACTTGTCTCGAGGAGGGGACAGCTATATCGGGAAACTGCGGTACTAGCAATCCCCCAGGAAGCAGGCGGGATTGGGAGTGGGGCAGGGGCAGGGGCAGGCTGTCTGTAGAGGGCCTCAATCTCCCTGAAGGAGATGTAGGCCAGGGATGGATACTTACCCCAGATCCTCCCTGATCATCACATCCAACTGGAGGCCTATGTCTATGCCTGCCTAGAACTTGTCTTACAGATGGGCCTCACACACTCAACCCCAAGCTGCTCCCAGCAGATGGGTGCAGGTCCACCAAGAGTGACGGATCCAACCCCAGGGTGTCATTGATATTGCAGGCCACCATGGAAGAGCTGCCTTGGCTCCATAGTCAGTGCCAAGTGACAGGGCTGAGAATGAGCTCTTGAGGAAACACATAGCAATCTTGGGGGTGGGGGTGCTGGGGAAGGGGCAGGAAGGCTCTGAGATAGGCCTCCAGGTTGGGACGATGGGGAATGAGGTTTTGCTGAGGAGCAGAGTACCAGATTTGGGGAGCATAAAGATGGGACGTCAGGAGCTAAAGCTGGAGATGAGGCTGGACTGAGACTTAGGCTGGATGCCACAGGGGAGATCTCATTCTCTCTCCACGGGTGCTGAGCCCCTTCTACCGTCTTATCAGATGCCATTCTGTTTGCCCACCTCCCATGAGGGGAACTCCCATGTTGCCCCAGATAAATGTGAAGAATCCTGACTTTCCTTCCTGAATTGCTGCCACTAAACTGAAATGCACTTTGAGTCAACTCAGAGCAAGTCTAGGCCTTCTGCCCACGAAAGTGTCTTCAAAGATGTGTATTCAGTGAGCAGTATGCCTCCCTGGGCCTGCTGTTGGACCAGCCCAGAATGCTTTGCAGGCTCCTCATAGGACAGACAAGCTGTTCCCTGCTCTGGGGTACAGGGTGTGTGACTCTATACTGCTTGTGCCTTTATTTCAGGTCCAACTTGATGGGCACCAAGTTCACTGTCTATGACAATGGAGTCAACCCTCAGAAGGCCTCCTCCTCTACTTTGGAAAGTGGAACCTTGCGTCAGGAGCTGGCAGCTGTGTGCTACGTGAGTCCTAGGTTCGGGGTCTCGATTTCCAAGGTAGATATGAAACCCAGGACTTGAGCCCTGATCTAGGGGCTATCCCATCCATCTTAGTAGGTAGACAAGGCTGTGTGGAGAGGGGCTGTCCTCTGTGGAGTGATCCTGGCCTAGGACAGGGGCTCTGGCTCTCCCTCCTGTCTTTAGAGCTCACACCACAGCTGGCCATCTGCTTGGGGAGCTCAGAAAACCAGGCCTGGCTCTCTGTAGTCCAGGTCAGGAGTCTCTTAGGCAGAAAGAGAGCAGGCCTAGGTTCTTTTCTGCACATTCCCAGATCATCCCTCTGGTATGCCAGGTTCTACATGGGTTACAGGGTACTTTGTCCTCTCACTGAATGTTCAACCTAAGAGATAGATCCTACTTTCTTTATAGATGAGGAAACTGAAGCTCAGCTGCAGATATCACACAGCTCAAAAATGACCAAACTGGAATCTAAATATAGGGGATTACTCTACCTCTTTGAACCTGTTTCTTGACTTTTAAAATGAGGGGTGGGTATCTTAACAACCTAGGCATGGGCACTTCTTGGAGGCCATCAGTAATCCACAGCTACTTTGTATGTTCCTGTGGCGCCACCTGCTGACCAGTTTTGGTGAGGCAGCCCGAGTCTTCAAGTACTTACTGAGCTCCAACTTTAAGGATGTGTTAATGAACAGACATAAATGTATACCTTTACGGGACTTAAGGCCATAGTAGGGAAGACAAGCTATGAAACGGACCAGTGAAGTAAGTATGTTCTTTATAAATGCTAAGAAGAAATGGTAGGCAGGGGGAGAGGAAATGCCAGGGTGTGAGATTTTCAGAAGAATGGCAGGGAGGGCTTCACTGAGGTAGCTCTTGAGTAAAGACCAGAAGGAAGTTAACACCAGCAGTGTACATGTCTAGGGGACACAGGGCAGAAGTCCTGAGTGCCTAGCATGAAGAAGAAATGGAGTGAATGCCAGGGAGTAAATGGTGAGGAGAGTTCCATGGGGCCATGTGCAGGTAAAGTCACATGTTTAGCTTTTACTCGGAGTGAGCTGGGGAGCCACTGAAGGGTTTTGAGCAGAGGAGAAAGATAATCTGGCTTAACATGCCTGAGCACTGACTGCTGTGTTGAGAACAGATGATGGGAAGTAGTAGTAGGAGGGCCAAGAACAGAACAAGGAATCCAGGTAAAGGCTGTTACAGTGATCTCAGTGAGAGAACCTAGTGGTAAAAAGTGGTGGAATTCTGGGTATAATTTGAAGGTAGAGCTGATAGAAACTGCTGATGGATTAGAAGATGTGGAAGAGAGGACTCAAGTGTGACCAAGTAATTTGCCAGAGCAAGCAGAAGAATTGCATTGCCATAAATGGAAGCAAGGATGACATATAAAAGAAGCTAGTTGTGGCAGATAGAGACCCAGGAGCTCGGTTCTGCCCATGTTAGGTTTAGAGGTGCATGTTAGACTTTGGAGTGGAGATGGTGGGAACTAGCTCTTCATCTTTATTCCCATCCCCTCACCTTCTCCAGTAGGTCAATAGACGCCTCAGGTGGCCAGTGTTGCGTTCTCTTTCCCAGGAGACAAACGTCTTAGGCTTCAAGGGGCCTCGGAAGATGAGCGTGATTGTCCCAGGCATGAACATGGTTCATGAGAGAGTCTCTATCCGCCCCCGCAACGTGAGTCTCTATTCCTCCCTCCCTTATTTCCCCATCATCCTGGTCTCTGCATGAGCTTCTAAGGGCAGAACTCCAGCGGATGTGTATATGTGGAGGGGATACCATGTGAGAAAGTCCTGAGGGTCTAGGGAAGTCTAGGACCCACATTCCTGGGACAGATCCCTCTTTGGGGTGGTCATGGTGCCAAAGGCCTGGGCCTGGCTCAGGTGAGGCTGCCCTCCCAGGAGCATGAGACACTGCTAGCACGCTGGCAGAATAAGAACACCGAGAGTATCATCGAGCTGCAAAATAAGACACCTGTCTGGAATGATGACACACAGTCCTACGTACTCAACTTTCATGGGCGTGTCACACAGGCCTCCGTGAAGAACTTCCAGATCATCCATGGCAATGACCGTGAGTGTTTCTGTCCCTACTCATTATGGTCCGTATGATGCCCAAGACCCTTAGTGTAGGGTGCACCCCACCTAGCCCTGCTCACACTGGCTAGAGTTGAAGAATGTGAGCTATACAGCTTAGGTTAGATGTATGGAACTTTCTAACCCTAATGACTGGGAGGTCCTGGAAGAGCCTTCTTTGGAGCCCTGGTCCTAGATTCTGTGTATTCAGCAGAGTCTCAGGCATGGGAACACCCTTTAAAAGGACTTTCCCCCCTCTTCTCTGTCCCCTGGTGTTCGTATCACTTTCTCCTTTGCTATCTGCTTCCTCTTTCCTACCACTTCTCCCAATTGGCGTTTGTTTTACTTCCTTTGTGGTTCCCTTGGCATCTCTGCTTCTCACTTTCTCTTCCCTCATGTGGTTTGGGTGTGTCTGTCCTTTTCTCTGTATGTGCCTGTGCTTGGCCCCAGCGGACTACATCGTGATGCAGTTTGGCCGGGTAGCAGAGGATGTGTTCACCATGGATTACAACTACCCGCTGTGTGCGCTGCAGGCCTTTGCCATTGCCCTGTCCAGCTTCGACAGCAAGCTGGCGTGCGAGTAGAGGCCTCTTCATGCCCTTTGGGGTTGCCCAGCCTGGAGCGGAGCTTGCCTGCCTGCCTGCTATGGAGACAGCCCTGCCTACCCTCTGTATATAGGCCTTCTGCCAGATGAAGCTTTGGCCCTCAGTGGGCTCCCTGGCCCAGCCAGCCAGGAACTGGCTCCTTTGCCTCTGCTGCTGAGGCAGGGGAGTAGTGGAGAGCGGGTGGGTGGGTGTGAAGGGACGAGAGTAATTCTTTCTGTGCCCCGAGATCGACACACACCCCAACCTTTGGGGTAGTGTTTGCAGTCGTGCTTACCAAGCTGAGCAACTTTTTCAGCTGGGAAGGCCGGAAGAGGCATAGAGGGAGAGGAAGCACAATGCAGGGCTGCTGTGACCCAGTCATCCGCTCAGCCAAGGAGTCAGATGGCAACAGGTACCCCAGCAGGTAGGGGCACAGTGAGTGTGTGTATGTATGAAGGCCACATCAACTTTATGTAGCAAAGGGCTTGGTGGCCGAGCCTGGCCCTTAAACAACTGCAGAAAGGCTCACCCAAGCCTGAGAGAAGTTGGGAGGGTGGTGGGGACAGGTAAGTGGCAGGACCCTAACAGGACGGGAGGGTCCTGGTTCACTGTGGCTGTGGGAATCAGCTGGTGGCTAGGGTTCTAGCGCATTTCATTTCTCCAAGTTTGCTCTCACAGAGGCAGCAGGAACCCAGCTGTCCAGGCTGACTGTCTTAGTAGATGGGCCCTGCAGGACACAGGGTCATCATGCAGAAGTGCATGAACAGGGTCCCTGGATCAGGGTTGTTCTGGGAGTCCTGTCAGCTGCCCCAGGACCTCTCTGCTTAGCAGCCCAGCACAACCCCCCAGGAAACAGACGGGGTCCAGGTCACCAGCCTGACTGCACACAGCTAGGCATGCCTGGGGATCCTGCTGGCAGAGAACCATTCCCAAGCCATGACGTGCTCCTGGAAGAATCTCTCCTCTCTCTCTCTCTGGAAAGACCCAACTCTCACTGCTGTCAGCCAAGTCATGGTTGGTAAAGCCTTCTGTGTATGGTTCTTGGGAGGAAATGGGACAGGGTGAATAAAGCAGGGACTATTTTAGAACCACAAGAGATCAGTAGTGGCAGGACACTTAGGGATCAACTAGTACAACCTTATTGCTTTAGGTGAATCACTCAGAAAACAGGGCTTGCCCTGGGTCACCTAGCTGGTTAATGGCAGCGTTCAGAACCTCCAGTTCTCGATTTCTTTGTTCCAACTGTCCCCCAAGAAACTAGTGTCTCTGGGTCTCTAGCCTCCTGGGGCCCATTCTGCATGCCCTCCCCACTTCCCCTGATTCCAGAGACTTAGAAACATCGGAGTTGATACATAAGATTGAAACCATTCCAGTAGGAATTCAGGCAGTTCCCTGTTGAAAGTTGGTTTTTTGCACAAGTATGATCCAGGATTGGCCTGTGTCTGGCCCCTCCGTGAGGACTGCTCAGTGGTGAGCAGGCTTTAGTAAGGCTGTGGCACGCTTCTCAGTTTAGGTGAGAAAGAGTACATAAAGGTTTTGGGGCTGGGCCTGATTACTCCCTCCACTGCCACTGCTATTTCTCCTTGGATGGCACTATCCACCGTGCAGGCTTGGGAACTTGAAGCTCAAGCTCTTGCTCATTTGTCATTTACCCTGGTGGAGGCTTCTTGCCCAGACAGAGATCACAAATCAGTGGGAAGCAAGAAGGGATTGAACCTTGCTTTAGAGTAGATATGTTTGGAAGAGCTAAGCAGAAATTAATTTTTAAAAATAAAAGTTGTATTTTAAACATGGTAGGCTTTATAGGTGAAGGACTTATTTTGACTTAAGTAGAAGTAGTATGCTCTCATTTCTTTGTAATCTAGAGTTTCCTATGTTGAATGCTTAAAGCAAGGCATACCTGTTCTAGCAGGATCTTCCCACACCTCAGCCATACATCTCTGTGAGAGGCACCTCCAATGATTCACTTTTGCCACATGGTCCAGTTTCTAGAGTGCGCTAGAACCTTCTGTGCCAGGGCTGGTGAAACATCATGGTGCCATCCTCCTTTCTACAGTTCCAGTTTAGCCCTTCCTTCCCTACCTTTAAGGAGAAGAGATCTGCATTGTGACATTTGAGATGCTGGACACTAGGTCATCTCTAATGTTTGGTCAAGCTATTTCTCTGGATTTGTGATTTTAAGATAGAACAGGCTGGTTCTGAGTTCTGAGAGACCTTGGTGGCAGTGGAAAAACCAAAAGCACAAAGGAAAACTCTTGACCTCTGCTTTCTCCTGTGGCATACAGAAGAGGGAGCTGGCTGGATCTTTTGGTGGGGTCAGGAAATACAGGCTGAGCTTTCTAGCCTGGGTGTGGAGAACAGTAGCCTCAGCCATAAAACTCTTGTCAGGCATTGAGTGACAAGCATCCGCAGCTAAGTGCACTCCTGGAAATGCTGGTTTTCCTTGACCAGTGGCCGTGAGGCCATGAGCACCAGGACTCCTAAAGCTGCTCTAGGGCCCCTGAAAACCACCTGGGTTCAGCCTCTCCCACAGTAAGAGTTCTTGCCCTTCATACCCTCTACCTGGATGGATGGTCCTTGATTGGGCAGGGAATCGATAGAATGAGCAGTCCCTAACAGTATTGGGCAGTTGGAACCTTAGGCAGCTTCTCTCTAACTGCTCCTGGGACCACACCCCAAACTCTACACCCTCTGCCCCCAAACAATTCTTCTGCAGAGTGGTGAAGTTCACTTCCCCAACTCTTCTCCAAGTCTAGCTTTTCTTTCCATTCTGGCTCCAAGGTGCTCTGTGTCCATCTATGTATATGTGTGTCTGTGTGTCTGTGTATACTGGGGAAAAGGGCAATCAGTAATCAACTGAGGTTTCTTAATTGTGATCATATTGCTAAGAAATGAGTAGGAAAGGAATAAGGATGTTGTTATGATCGCCTGTGGATTTTGTCCATTCATTTCATGCTCTTTGAACAGAAGGTACACCTGGGAAAATACCAGCTTTTTCTCTCAGGGTTCTGAGTGAGAGGACATCATCCAAGAAAGGTGTTAGCTTTTCAGTTCCCTCTCTCCATTGCCTGAAGAAATTGGTATGTTGCACATGTGGTTGAAACTGAACATATTCTAGTGGATGTGCCTTAAAAATCATGACACTAGTTCAGAGGAAGCACATAAGGTCCAGACCTATGGTGAAGACAGGTGTTGGAAGCCAGGACTGTGATAATCAGAAGCTGTAAGAGAACTTTTGGAGCCTGCCTCCTTCAGTAACAAGTAGGGCACAAAATTATAGAAGAACTTTTTTTTTTCCTCATTCTGAAAATAGCAGGACATTTACCTCTTAAATAAACTTAGCATTTAGAGGTAGTTCTAATTTTACAAGTGGCAGGGTTGATTTCAAAGAAAAAGGTCCATGCTTTGCTTACAATTGAGTCTGCAGTGAGGGGAGATGCTGGGATAGCCATTTCCATGGCTCTGTTATGCAAGCACAAATTCCATCTCCTAGATGGACTTCCTGGTTTTCTCCTACTGCAGTAACACTGGCCTTCCCTTTTCTAACTCCTTCTGCCAGCTGCAGCATCCCTGTGTCAACTCAGGTTGCCAAGTGGTCCCGAATACACTTCTCCACATAGCTGAATGAGTCTGCTTTCACTGAAACTGGGACCTGAATGACCGTAGTTAGGGCCCAGAGTTGGGACACTACACTACCTGGAGCTCTGGTCTGTAGGCTTGTAGTAGCCACCAGTAATAGGCCAAGAGCTGGGCTCTTGTTTGAGTTTATGGCCACCTGGAATTTTCTGTCATCTCAGGACACAGGGGAGAAGGGCAGAACAGACATATTATGACAGGTTTGGTTTTTAAATTTTCCAACCAAGTGAAAAGGCAAGTTGGTCTTGCAGAATGCACTACTGCACTTAGTAGCTATGTGATTTTGAGCAAACCACGTAATCTTTCTAGGTCCATTTTCTTAACCACAAGATGAAGACGTTACATTGTCAAAGCTTGCAGTAGGATTTGGAGTGAATGAAAGTTACTCTTTGCTTTCATCACTACTTTTATAGCTCATCACTGTGCCTTTTTTCCTTCCTAAGAAAGACATCACATCCCTCTCCTTCTCTGTGCTCCTGTCCCTCACTCCCCCTGGCAAGGTCCAGGCAAAGCTGGAGAAGAGGCTGAGATCCAGAGTTTCCTAGAAGGCAACGTAGAATGACTAGGAAAGGGAAGCCTGACTGCTGGTCAGGAGGGGTGAAGTTTCTTGCTGGGAACACACAGCCAGTTTTCACAATGCCTAGAATGTGTATGTCTATTTGCACAAGATTGTCTTTTCCTATTTTGGAGTGGTCAGACATTTTATTTTTGTTCAAGATTATCTGGAGTTTTAGACAAATCTGTGCTTTTATTAAGTGAATTTTTGAATAAACTTCTTTGGTATTCTGGAGGAAATGTATTTATTTATTGGTATGTGCAATGACGAACTTGGTATTTTCCCATGTTGACATTATATATGTTGTAGAATTTAGTGTTTGTCTAAGTACAGACATATATCAACACATTAAACTTGAACTGTTTCAACACTTCTGTTCCTAAAAGTTTTTTTCTCTGCCCTTCATTCAGTGTTTCTTAGGAGCCTCAGGCGGGTAGATGGGTGGTAATAGCAAAGAGGTCATAACCTCACCAATGACATGTGGGTCAACACTGACCTCTCTCTGGCTGTGCCTTTCAAGTTTAAGGTTTGTCAGAACCACACCCAGAGGGTAGAAAAATGATGAAGGCACAAAGTACTTAAGTTAGAGCAGTTCTCTTCAGCGTCTGCTGTGCCACCTGAAGGAGTAGGCCTGGCCTTACGAACAGAACAGGGCTATCTGCAGAGATTAAAAATGTATAAAAGATCCAACCAGGCCCACTCCTTCAGGTGGCACAGGAGACCCTGAAGAGAACTGCTCTAACTTAAGTACTCTGTGGGCCTGCTTGGAGCCTAACCCACTTAAACAGGACTTAGACATGCTTAGGAATCTTTTTTGTTGTGGGGCAGCTGTAGCAGATTTGAAGCCAAAAGGAAGGGAGGCTACAGTGGTAGGTAGAGGCAGACATGAAAGCTAATGAATGGTCTGACCCAGAAAGGAAGTTACCACTAAAGGCACCCAGAGACTACAGAATGGCCCTGGGCCATTCCTGGCAGTCCAGGTAGCCTTAGAGCCTGTCAAGTGTGACATCTCAGCAACACAGGACTTGCTGTCACCAAGCACCTACCACATGCTTCACCCTGGCACAGACACTTTATAAAAAGCATCTTATTTAATCCATACAGCGCTGGAAAGACAGCATCATTCCCAATTCATGAAGAAACTAGTTCTCTGAGAAGGCATGACCTAAGAGAAATTTGCCTTGTTTTCTTTGTGTAAAAAAAAGGGAAAGAAAAGGAAGCACATTTTAGAAAAGTCAGTGGTCAAGGCAAAGTCATAGATGTGTTCATGTTTTTTCTGAGTATTGCTGAATAGATGAAGTACTGAATTTTTCCTTGGAATATAAATAGTCCAGACTGAAGGGAACTTTGAGAGTGTGGTAATAAATAGAGTTTGTTTGCCCCCCAGATCTAGAGTTCTGATGTGACCAAGAGTGTTTCCTACCTGAACCATGGCCTATCTCCTGTGGCCTCTGCCTCTGGCGGGAAATAGCGTATACAGGATATTCTACAAAGGAAAGAGGGTTTTGTTTAGTCAGGTTGAAAAATCTTAAATGGCCATAGAAAGGGGTGATCATATGTGCAGGATAGTCTTAGTTTATGCCTGTTACCTTGGCTTAATTTTTATTAAAGCTCCCTTTTTCCAAAGTGTTTGAATTTGGACCATAAGTTATTTCATTACCCAAACCATGTAAGATGCAGAGTATGGTTCTCAAAAGCCATTGCTTCTACAGACCAAATACACCTCCACTCCTCAGCACACCTCCCTGAGCTCAGCTTCTGGAGCTAGTCATGGAGATAATGAAATGGTTTCTTTGTGCTCCTGTTGTGACCAGGAAAGGGGATCTGGCTGTACCACCCACCTGATTTACCAAGAATGATCCCAGATTATGCTGCTGTTTTGTGAGCTAACTGTCCATAGAGGTATGACTTGTGTACTCTGCCATAGTGCCCAAAGGACAAGTTCCCCACCCCCTCATTGTCAGAAATGAAGACCGCAGGAAAGAGATGGCAGCCTTGGCAACAAAAAACAGTCCCATGATTTTTTCATCCTGGGTTGTATACACACATATAACTCATCCCTAAAAGATAAAATAATTCTGGAAAATACAAGAAGAACTATCTAAATCCTGAATGACTGAAAGGTACACCAAAATGTGTGATATATAAATACACAAACATATTCCTATATATAAACCAACCAAGAGCCAGGGCAGGAAGAACCATCATAAGGGCTTAGTACTTCTGGCAGGAATTTCCATAAGCCAATTTATCCCAAAGACTAACAACACTTTACATAACAGCTTCATCAAAATACTTGAACATCCATGTATGTTCACACCCAACTGCTTTTTTCAACAACTCTTTCTGCCAAGAATGTCCTCTCTCCTTTGCCCACCTGGAGAAGTTCTTAACCCGTCTGAAGGCCCACATCCCAAGAAACTGTGAAGTGTCTTGGAAATGGCAAAAACAATTTATCTTTCCTGCAGTTTTGGGCCCATGTCTGAATTACAGCATAGCCCTTATAATAAAAACATAACTACCACTTAATGAGTGGTTATCATGTATGAGCTAGAAACCAGTGCTGTCTGACATGCACTGATGAGTTCATTTTACCACCCCTCCCTTTACCACCCAGAAGCCAAAGCTCAGACTGGTTAAGGAGCTGACCCAAGATTCCACAGCTAGAAGATACAGGGACAGATCATGGCTCACGTTTCTCTGCCTGCAGAATTCACAATCTTGAGCCCTCTTATAGGGTTATAGTTCATTTTATCTGTCAGGCTTTCTAGACATATTCAGTTTTTTGAGAGTAGAAATTGAGCCTCTAGCCGGGTGTGGTGGCTCAAGCCTGTAATCCCAGCACTTTGGGAGGCCGACACGGGTGGATCACGAGGTCAAGAGATCGAGACCATGCTGGTCAACATGGTGAAACCCCGTCACTACTAAAACTACAAAAAATTAGCTGGGCATGGTGGCACGTGCCTATAATCCCAGCTACTCGGGAGGCTGAGGCAGGAGAATTGCCTGAACCCAGGAGG
>NW_016107580.1:2747851-2751320 GCF_001604975.1 Cebus imitator | reverse complement strand
AAATTGAGCCTCTGTTCCCAGTACCTAGCACTGAGCCCCTGACTGCTAAATGGATGAATGAATTAGAAGAAAATAGAAGTATTTATCTCTAATAAGGGAATCATATCCTAAGGCAAAAAAGAAATCTGAGCCAGGAACCCAAGGCTCTCCTCTTAAATCAACCCCTCATAGTGAATGAAGAGGAATAATACAGAAAACAATCTATCAAAACAGTAAAGAGCACCTGTTATTTTTTACCTTTAGTGTACAGTACATCTAGATTGCATTCAGTACATTTTAAACTGCATTCTTTACAACGTGAATCAAATGTTCTACACAGATAGATGCAATATACTTTCTATAAATTCAATCTTCAATGACTTTTCTCTGTAACTCAATTAATAATAAATGCCTAGTAGTAACTGACAGGTTATCTTAATATGATTCCATACCTTCTGACATCAGTCTGTATGCTTATATGTGTGATTTTAAACTATTTTCCTGGCATCTTAGTCATGCCAAGCATAATGGAACTCTAAAAGTCATATCTACCTTTACATAATTTCTAAATTTTTCAGTTTTCTACATTTCATGACTGGGAATGTCTTTGGGAATGTGCCCTCTTCAAACTCTTAGGTCTTACACATAAACTGAATTCACACATACTTCATGTTATAAATCATGAGTGCTAGCTTGTGTCAAGAAGACACACATCAGATGCAATAAGGAGAAAAAGGCCTTTAGTTTGGTCAAAATCCTCCCAGTCCTAATCTAGTTGCTACTTTCCCTAGCTCTCTCAAAAGACTCAACCAAATATCCAAATATGGAACATATGGTCTCTTCCCCTGGGCACTGCTATATTGGTTCTCTGCAACAGACACACTCCAACTTGCCTGTTGAGTTGGCATTTTGTATACAAGATCAGTCCTCATTTCTGTTTCAATTTATGGGTTCTAAGAACAAATTTCTCAAAGGGTACAACATTCAGAAACAGCTTTAGGTAAGGACTGTCCATAAGTGCACAGATTCTCTCCCCTATTGCTGGCTTCCTGGCCTTCTGAGCTTCTCATGGCAGAACCATCCCTGGGCAGGGCTTCCTGCAGCTTCAGCGGCCTCGTCTTGACTTTGCAAGGGCAGGGTCTAAAGTCTCTAAAACTTTCTATGTCCACTGAAAACCAGGAGTGCAAAGGTATTTCTGGGCTTGGCAGTTCTGTTATGCAGGACAAGGGTAAAGGAAGCTAGAGATCCAGGTAATATCAGAGTAAAACAGTCCCCAAACAAGCCTCTGGGCTCATTCTCAGATCAGTGGTTGTCTTTCCTACTCTGAAGAAAAGAGGATGTCTGAGGCAGCATCAATGCTCCTACGAAGATCCTCACTGCAAGGAAGAGGCTTCAGATCAGACAGAGTTTTACCCTGCTCTGGGCCCATCAGCCCCACAAATAAAATGTTCTCTTCTCCCCATAGGACTACTAACCTGCTCAAGGCCCAAAGATAAGGCATCCTGGAGTCTGAAATCTTCATTCTTGCAACCTTAAGTCCTCATCATCTGTAAGCTGATGTTCATTCACAGGCAAGCTATCTGTTACACCTACCAGGAAGTCAGACCTTTGCCCCTGAGTGGTCCCATCTGTAATTACGACAGACCAAACATAATTACTTAATGGATCAACTTCTCTGATAGGGAAAGGCAGGAAGAGAAACAGCGAACCTTTCCTGTGTTCACACTAATAATCTATGTTTTATAAGGTGACAGGTGTGTGAGCACCAGGAAGGATACATGATATCCATGATAGTGGCCTGATAGCTATGACACTTGAACACAGTGAAGACAGTACAGGGCACAGGGCCAAGAAGGAAATCTGAGGAGAGAAAGGTCACCTTGGGACTTGAGTAATGGATACTTCAAACTGGCAGTTTTCACTCTAAACCCTGGTGGTTACGCCGCCTCAGCATGCTGCCTGTATATGCTTGATCGGTATTGATGCCCAGCCCTTCATCTCTAAAGTCTTGGGGCCATTCTTCTTTGGTGGTTTCCTCTTGCTCAGCGTAGCTATCTGCATTGAATCCAGCATTCTCTGCCAAGACAGCAGGATCCTCGTCTTCATGAAAACAGCAGGAACATGTTTCTGGCTTTGGATCACAAGATGTAACAGAATTATATTCCTGGGCTCTGGGGTCAGTGGGCAGACCTTCCCAACCTAAATGGTCTGATTCTTCCTCTTCTATCGCTCCCATTCTTTCAGCTATTTCTTCAGCAGAAAGCTCTTTTGGGTCAGGGTAATCCACCAAGATTGTTTTTTGCCTACGCTTGATACAGTCTGAAAGGTCATAAATTGGGTAAGTCTCTTCAGGGTAACCTAGAGAGAAAAGTAGCACAAAGTCTTAAGCATGCTTCTCAAAAAAAATAAAGTGTCAGGTTCAAAGAGGATTCTCAGGCAGCAGCCATCCTATCCTAACAAATCCATTCAAGAAATCTCTAAGACGATTCCAATAGTTCTAAAGTTTCACTTGAGCAAATTCTTAGCAATCTGGCTGACTATCCCAATGCTCTTTGAAATACAAACCAATTCAGATGAAAATCCCTTCTTATGTGTAGGGTGCTTGGGGCACAGTTAAGTCTCATACCACGTGTTTTTGCAGTACTGATGAAGATTAAACAAACAACAGGAGCCTTTAGTTTAAAAAAAAAAAAAAAAAAAAAAGCATCAAATACCAGATGGAGAGAGCACAGCTCCAGGCTAATGTTTATAATTTCTATTTGGAACCATTTCCAAATCTTCCTTGGGGGAAGGAGGAGAGGAAAGGAATGCTAAGCTCTTCAAAAAATACACCATGAAGCTTTCTATTTATCAAAACAATTGAAATGGCTTGCAAGTGTCAGAAATAGCAGTTTAGCAAGACATGCCCAATATCCTGAAGGACAAGCACTGCATTTTCAGAAGACAGAATTCCTGTTGTTGTCTTCCTCGTCTTCACAAAATGGAACAAAAGAAAACAACAAACTGGTAAACAAAATGAGTAACACTGGTACTGAATCCCAGCTAGGATAATGAGAAAAGAGAAAATGTTGCCAAATTAAGGAATGAAATGAAATAAATCTGTGTCAGCCAAGCAAGCCTGAGCAGCAGATGGGCCATGCTGGAGCTCACACACCAGTCAGTACTGGCACCAGCGGCCATGAATACGATACAATGCAGAAAGCTGGATTCAGAACCCATTTGTCCATTATGATAATTGGCAAATTCAACCCTAACATAAACCACTTTTTGCCTACAAATTGTGACAAACAGCAGTCTTTTTTGGTGCAATGTAGGGTGTGTGAAGACATTTCTACATTTACTGGTTTTTCTGACTATAAAAATATAGACTCACTTGTAGAAAATTTGAAAACGAAATTTTTTTTAAAAAAGAAAACACAAATCACCTAGAATACTGTCACTCATAATAATGCTTTTTCTGCCCTTTTTACCATATATAAACATGTATTTT
>NW_016107580.1:2739340-2747102 GCF_001604975.1 Cebus imitator | reverse complement strand
TATTTTTAGTAGAGACGAGGTTTCACCATGTTGACCAGGATGGTCTCGATCTCTTGACCTCGTGATCCACCCGCCTCGGCCTCCCAAAGTGCTGGGATTACAGGCTTGAGCCACCGGCCCGGCCGATAGACTTCTATAAATATGAAAACTAGACCAAAAGGAATGGATATTTTAAAAGACTTTTTTATACTCTGCCAAATTACTTTCCAGAAAAGTAGTATAAATTTTCAGTCCTACCAGTGATGTAAAGACTGTCCATCTTATCACACCCTCATCACACTCACAGTACTATGTTAAGAACCTAGCCAATGCCATCTTTATTTCCAAGGCTTAACTTACTGTGGATGGAATGCTAGGTAAAGTGGAGCTTGGCTACCTAGGACCCTCAGCCTGCATAGTCAGGGACAGGGGCTGGAGAAGCTGCTTGCTAGTCAGCTCCCGGCCACTGAATGCTTAAAAGAAGTCCATTTGCTGGCATGTCCGTGCCTTCCCACACCTAGAACAAAGCTTACCTTTGAATTTTCATGACTATCTGCTTTAAGAGGGAAGGCCACCCAGACTCAGGCCCTCAGCGCACCTCAACACCAGGCCTGAGGCCAGCTCTGCATCGCTAGTTGTAACACCTGCACCCACTGACCCAGGCTCCATGCTAGCCCCTGCAGATACAGACTCTGGACCCACCCAGCACCAGGCCAGCAACTATGGCCCCAGAATCCAGTCCCACCCCAGGTTCCAAATAAAACCAGAGCCAGGTCTGCCGACATAGCCCCAGTGCCAAATTGGCACCCCAAATTCAAGTACCAGGCTGGCACCTGCAGACACAGGCTCCAGGCCTGCCAGTGCCAGGCCAGTCTCTATGATGACCTGCTTAAGGCTGGCCCCTGCGTTTCCACAGTCCAGCAGAACCCTGGGTCTCGGCCAACCCAGTAGACCCCAGCATTGGGCTGGCCCTCAGAATCCCAGGACTGTCACTATGGACCTAGGTTCTAGGCTGGGGCCTGTGGCCCTAGGACCCAGGCCAGCCCTAATGGACTTAGCCTCCAGGCCCATCTCAGTGGACCCAAGCACCTGGTTAATTCTAGCACCTGGCCAATCTCTGAAGATACAGGCTCAAGGCCCAGTCCAGCCCCAGGTCAGCCCTTGTGGACCTAGGCTTCAGGACACCCTCTCTGCACAAGATATGAGCTCCAGGTCTATGCCTGAGGATCCAACAGGTATACCCCAGCGGATCTGGGCTTCAACCCCAACCCACGGACTCAGTGCCAGGCCACCCTGCCTAAGGACTCTAGCAGCAAGGCCATCTGCAGATCACACCAAATGGCCTACCCAGAATCTCTGGACAGCCTGACTGGTGAATGGCTTTTCCAGACAAAGCCAGTATGCAAAAACCATTGACCAGCATTAAGTCCTTCTTCTTTAAATGCACAGACACCAATGCATAGCCATGAAGATCAAGATTAGGGAAACATGTTGCCACCAATGAACAAAATAAAGCACCATGAACAGGCCTTAAAGGAATGAAGACACAGCCAGGCAAGGTGGCTCACGCCTGTAATCCTAGCACTTTAAGAGGCTGAGGCGGCTGGATTACCTGAGGTCAGGAGTTCAAAACCAGCTTGGCCAACATAGTGAAACCCTGTCTCTACTAAAAATACAAAACTTAGCCAGTCGTGGTGACAGGTGCCTATAATCCCAGCTACTTGGGAGGATGAGGCAGGAGAACTGTTTGAACCCAGGAGGCAGAGGTTGCACTGAGCCAAGATCACGCCCTTGCACTCCAGCCTGGGCAAAAAGAGCGAAACTCTGTCTCACACACACACACAGTAAATAAATAAATAAAATAAAATATAAAATAAAAATGAAGACACATGAACTGCCTGACGAAGAATTCAAGATAACTGTTTAAGGAAACTCAGTAAACTTCAAGAAAATACAGAGAAACAATTAAAGGAAAACAATAAATAATTTAAAAATTTACAAGAGATTGAAATTATATTTTAAAAAATCAAACAAATTCTACAGCTGAAAAATACAAGAAATGAAATGAAAAATGCAACAGAGAGTATCAACAGCAGAACTGATTGAGCAGAAGAATGAACCTGTTAATTTGAAGACAGATTATTTGACAATATACAGTTGGGTGAGAAAAGAGAAAAACGAATGAAAAGAAATAAAGCTTATGGGGTTTATGGGGCAGCTTATGGGGTTTATGGGGCAGCTTATGGAATTTATGGGAACTTAAGTTCAAGGAGGAGGAGAGAGAGACAAAAGGATAGAAAGTTTAAAGAAATAACAGCAGGAAACTATACAAATCTGGGGAAAGTTATAAATATCTGGGTATAAGAAGTCAAGTCTCCAAACAAACTGAACTCAAATAAGACTACATCAAGATGTATTATAATCAAACTATCAAATATCAAAGACAGAGAGGATGCTGGAAACAACGAAAGAAAATAAGCACATCACATATAAGGGAGTTCTAACAGATTTATCAGCAGAAACCTTAAATGCCAGAAGAGAGTGGAATAATATATTCAAAGTGCTTATGGAAAACAAAAAAAAAAAGGTCAACCAAGAATATTGTAGTTGGCAAAGCTCTCCTTCAGAAATGAGGAAAAAACAAAGACTCTGCCAGACAAACAAAATCTAAAGGAGTTTATCCCCACATGATCTGTCTTATAAGAAACGCTCAAGGGTGTTCTTCAAGTAAAGAGCAAGAGACACTATTTGGTTAAACAAATATATATGAAAGTATAGGCTGGGTGCGGTGGCTCATGCCTCTAGCCCCAGCACTTTGGGAGGCCTAGGTGGGTGCATCGTCTGAGGTCAGGAGTTCGAGACCAGCCTGACCAACATGGTGAATCCTGCCTCTACTAAAAATACAAAATTATCTGGGCATGATGGCTCATGCCTGTAATCCCAGCTACTTGGGAGGGTGAGGCAGGAGAATAGCTTGAACCCGGGAGACAAAGGTTACAGTGAGCCAAGATGGTGCCATTGCACTCCAGCCTGGGCAACAGGAGTGAAATAATGTCTCAAAAAAAAGAAAATATAAAACTCACTGGTAAAAGTAAGTACAAGCACACAATCAAATTCAGAATACTCTAATACTATAATGATGGCTTGTAAATCACATCTCTTTAGTATGAATATTAAAATACGAAACTATTACAAATAATAGTTACTATAATTTTAAGGGATATACAATATTTAAAAAATGTAAATTATGATATCAAAAACATAAGATGTGAGGAGGGAGGTGGAGTAAAAGCATACTATTTTATGTGGCCAAAGCTACATTATCAGCTTAAAATAGTCTATCATAAGATGCTTTATGTAAGCCTCATAGTAACCAAGAGCAAAAATGTACAGTAGATACACAAATGGTAAAAAGTAAGAAATCAAATTATACCACTAGAGAAAATCATCTACTCATAAAAGAAGACAGCAAGTAGCTGGTGTGGTAGCTCAAATCTATAATCCCAACACTTTGAGAGGATGAGGTGGGCCAATCACTTGATGGTGAAACCCCGTCTCTACTAAAAATACAAAAAGTAGCTGGGTGTGGTGGCACATACCTGTAATCCCAGTAACTTAGGAGGCTGAGGTAGTAGAATGGCTTGAACCCGGTAGGCGGGTTCATTATGCAATGAGCCATGATTGCACCACTGCACTACAGCCTGGATGACAAGAGATAGACCCTGTCTCAAATTAAAAAAAAGAAGACAGCAAGAGAGAAGAAAGAACAAATGATCTATAAAACAATCAGAATCAATTAATGAAATGATAAATGGGTCCTTACCTATCAATAATTATTACCCTGAATATAAATGGATTAAATTATCCAATTAAAAGACAGAGTGGCTGAATAATTTCTTTAAAAGGCCCAACTATATGCTGCCTAAGAGACACTCATTTCACTTTTAAGAACATATATAGATTGAAAGTGAAAGGATGGAAAAAGATATTGTATGACAATAAAAACTAAAAGAAAACAAAGATAGCTATATTTAGATAAAATAGACATTAAAAAGTCAAACACTTTAAAATGAGACAAAAAAGATCCTTTTATAATGATGAAGGATCAATTTATCAGAAGGATTTGACAATTATAAACATATGTACCTAACATTAAAGCACCTAAATATATAAAGCAAATATGAATAAATCTGAAAAGAGAGAGAGAGACTGCAATACAACCATAGTGGGGGACTTCAGTATCCTACTTTTAAACAATGGACCGTTTCTCCAACTTAATAGCAATAAAGAAATATTGGGGCTGGGCACAGTGGCTCACACGTGTAATCCTAACACTGTGGGAGGATGAGAAGGGAGGAATGCCTGGGGCCAGGAGTTTGAGACCTTCTTGGACAAACATAGAGAGACCTGTTTCCACAAAAAAAAAAAAAAAAAAAAAAAAAAAAAATTTTAATTAGTTGGGTGTGGTGGCATGTACCTTTAGTCCTAGCTACTCAGGGGGCTGAGGGAGAAGCACTGCTTGAGCCTAGGAGGTTGAGGCTACAGTGAGCCAAGATCATGCCACTACATTCTAACCTGGGTGACATAGAGAGACATCATCTAAAAAAAAAGTAAGATGAAACAAACAAAAAAACAGTAGACTTGAACTGCACTTTAGATCAAACGGACCTAACAGACATATACAGACCATTTCATCCGACAGCAACAGAATACACTTTCTTCTTAGGCACACACAGAACATTCTCCAGGACAGATCATACATTAAGCCATAAAACAAGTCTTAACAAATTTTAAAAGACTGAAATCATATCAAGTATCTTTGAACCACAACGGCATAAAATGAGAAATCAATTATAGGAGGAATTTTGGGAAACTGACAAATATGTGGAAATTAAACAATATTCTCCTAAACAATAAATAAGTCAAATAAAATTAAAAGGGAAATTAGAATATATCTTGAGACAAATGAAAATGAACATACAATACACCAAAACTTACAGAATGAAGCAAAAGCAGTTCTAAGAGGGAAGTTTAAGGAAATAAATACCTACATCAAAAAAGAAGAAAGATCCCAAATAACCTAATGTTACACTTCAAAGAGACAGAAAAAAAGAACAAACTAAGGCCAAAATTAGTAGAAGGAAGGAAATAAAGATCGAAGTAGAAATTAGACTAGAAAAGCAATAGAAAATATCAGTGAAACTAAGCTGGTTTTTTGAAAAGAAAAACAAAATCCAGTTTAGCTAAATGAAGAAATATGAAAGAAGATTCAAATAAATATCATCAGAAATGAAAATAAAATGAAAAAGGAGACATTACAAGTGATACCACAGAAATACAAAAGATCATAATATGAGATTACTATGAATAATTACATGCCAACAAATTGGATAACCCTGAAGAAATGGACAAATTTCTAGACATATACAACTTATCAAGACTGAATCATGAAAAAACAGGAAATCTGAGCAGATCAATAACAAGAAGATTGAATCAGTAAAGAAAAGCCCAAGGCTTCACAGCTAAATTCTACCAAACATTTAAAGAACTAATACCAATCCTTCTCAAACTCTTTCAAAAAACTGAGAGGAAGGAAAACTTCCAAATTCATTTTATAAGGCCAGCATCCCTGATACCAAAGCCAGACAAGGATATGAAAGAAAAAGAAAGTTACAGGTTAATATGCTCGATGAACATAGATGCAAAAATCCTCAACAAGATACTAGCAAACCATAGTCAATAGTACATTATAAGGATCATTCACCATGATCAAATGGGATATATCCCTGGATTACAAGGAAGGGTCAACATATGCAAATCAATAAATGTAATACACCACTTTAACAGAATGAAAGACAAAAACCATATGATCATCTCAATAGATGCAAAAAAGGCATTTGAAAAAATTTAACATCTTTTCATGATTAAAACTTTCAACCAATTACGTATAAAAGGAATGTACTGCAACAGAATAAAGGCCATATATAACAAGCTCTTAGCTAATATTTTAGTCAACAGTGAAATGCTGAAAACTTTTCCTCTAAGATCAAGAACAAGACCAGGTGCACTCTCACCACTCCTATTCAATAGAAAACTTAATGTGCTAGCCAGCAATTAGGCAGGAGAAAGGAACAAAAGTCATCCCAACAGGAAAGGAAGAAGTGAAACTGTCTCTATTTGCTAATGACACATTATATAATATATATTAATAATAAAAAACATGGCCATTTTTATTATATACTACATAATAAAGTAAAAATAAAAAAATATCATTATCTAATATACAATTTTTAAAAACCTTAGAAACTCCACCAAAAAAACTCCTAGAACTAAAAAACTAATTCAGTAAAGTTGCAGGATATAAAATAAGCATACAAAATTCAGTAGCATTTTTATACATTAACGATGACTGATTCAAAAATAAAATCAAGAAAACAATCCTATTTCTTGCCCCAAAAATATAAAATACTTGAAAATAAAGTTAACCAAGGAAGTGAAAGATCTATACACTGAACTGAAAACTGTGAAACACTGATGAAAGAAATTGAAGAAGACACAAATAAAATGGAAAGATGTCCTGTTCATGGATTGGAAGGACTGATATTGCTAAAATGTCCATACTATACAAAGCAATCTACAGATTCAGTGCAATCCCTATCAAAATTTCAATGACAGTTTTCACAGAAATAGAAGAAACAATCCTAAAATTCATATGGAACCACAAAAGACCCCAAATGGCCAAAGCAATCAGGAACAAAAACAAAGCCAGAAGTATCACAGTAGCCAATTCCCAAATCTACTACAAAGCTACAATAATCAAAATAGTATGTTACTGGCATAAAAACAGACACACAGACTGATGGAACAGAATAGAAAGGCCAAAAATAAATCCACACATTTATGGTCAATTGATTTTCAACAAAGATGCCAAACACACACACACACACACACACACACACCCCCCAAAGGACAAACACGAAAAGGTCAAAGGACAATCTCTTCGACAAATAGTATTGGGGAAACTGGCTATCCACATGCAAAATAGTGAAATTAGACCCTCTTCTCACACCTCACATGTACAAAAATCAACTCAAAATGCAGTGAAGACTTAAACATAAGACCTGAAACTAAAACTACTAGAAGAAAACCTAGGGAAAAAGCTCCATGGCATTGGTTTGGACAATTATATTTTTGGATATGACACCAAAAGTGAAAATAGACAAATGGGATTACCGCAAAAAGCTTCTGTACAGCAAAGGAAACAACAGAATAAACAGACAATCTATGTAATGGGAGAAAATATTTGTAAAACAAACATTTGATAATGGGTTAATATCCAAAATATATAAGGAACTCAACTCCGTAGCAAAAGAAAATCTAATTTAAAAATGGGCAAAGGACAGGAATAGGCGTTTATCAAGAGAAGACATAAAAATAGTCAACAGGCATATGAAAAAGTACTCAACATCACTAAACATCCAGGAAATGCAAATTTAAACCGCAGTATCACCATTTCTGTTAGAATGGCTATTATCAAAAAGACAAAAGGCAATAATAAGTGTTGGCAAGGATGCAGAGAAAAGGGGACCCTTATATACTATTGCTGGGAATGTGAATTAGTACAGTCATTATGGAAAACAGTATAGTGGTTCCTCAACAAATTAAAAACAGAACTATCATATGATCCAGCAATCCCACTACTGGATGCATATTCAAAAGATAAGAAATCAGTACATCAAAAAAAAAAAACTACACTCCCATGTTCACTGCAGAATTATTCACA
>NW_016107580.1:2735324-2739284 GCF_001604975.1 Cebus imitator | reverse complement strand
AATCAGTCTAGACCTCCATCAACTTTTTCTTATTTTTTTGAGATGGGGTCTCATGCTGTTACCCAGGCTGCAGTGCAGTGGTGCAATCTCAGCTCACTGCAATCTCTACTTCTTGGGCTCACCTCAGCCTCCCAAGTAGCTGCGACTAGGCACATGCCACCATGCCTAACTAATTTTTGTATTTTTTGTGGAGACAAGGTTTCACTGTGTTGCCCACACTGGTCTTAAACTCCTGGGCTCAAGTGATCCACCTGCCTTGGCCCCCTTAAGTGTTGGGATTACATGTGTGAGCCACCACACCTGGCCTACTCAGCTTTCAAAAAGGAAATCCTGTTATTTATGACAACATGGATGAACTTGGAGGACATTATGTTAAGTGAAATAAACCAGGCACAGAAAGACAGATACAGAGTAATTTCACTTATATGTGGAGTGTAAAAAAGTCCAGATCATAAAGAAAATAAAATGGTGGTTATCAGAAGCTGGGGGACTGGGGAGATGCTAGTCAAAGGACATAAAATTTTAGTTGGATAAGAGGAATGAATAAGTTCAAGAGATCTATTATATATTATACAGACTACAGTTAATAACAGTATGTTGTATATTTGAAAATTGCTAACGGAGTAAATTTTAAGTGTTCTCATCACACAAAAAAACTTATGTGAGGTAATGCATACGTTAAATAGCTTGATTTAGCCATTTCACATTGTATACATATAACAAAACATCACAATGTATACCATAAATATATATAATTTTATGTATTAATTAAAATAAATAATTTTCTTTTTAAAAGAGGAGGAGGCCCACTGAGGAAAACAAAATAATAACTAATAAAACTGCTAAGGTAGCCTATGTAAGCCAACATTACTGGTTAGTAAAGAACATCATTAAAAATATAAGCAAGCAACGAAAATTCACTGCTCCTATGAGGAAACCAGCAGTTCAAAATGAGGAAACAAAACTAACCAAAACTATACCAATAGTCTCTAATAAAATAGTTAATGCATGAAATAGTAGTTAACATCAACCAATTTATGATTGATAGTCCCAATAATATTCAAGAAGGTACTGCATTGATAAAACCTAGCCAGTCTTCAATTTTAAAAAGGAACAAACAAGAAATAAAAATGAGCTATTGAATAGAATGCCATAATAGTTAAAAAAAAAAAAATTAATGCTCAGCAAGAAAATAGCAGATTAGGCCAGGGGCAGTGGCTCACACCTGTAATCCTAACACTTTGGGAGGGCGAGGCAGGCGGATAAGCTGAGGTCAAGAGTTCAAGACCAGCCTGACCAACATGGTAAAACCCCAACTCTACTAAAAATAAAAAAAAGTTAGCCGGGAGTGGTGGCGGGTGCCTGCAGTTCCAGCTACTTAGGAAGCTGAGGTACGAGAATCGCTTGAACCCAGGTGGCAGAGGTTGAAGTGAGGTGAGATCACGCCATTGCATTCCAGCCTGGAAGACAGAGTGAGACTCCCTCTCAAAAAATAAAAATAAAAGAGAAAGAAAGAAAATAGCAGATTGAAATGGACATGGTTGAAAACCAAATTAGTATATTAAAAGTCTAAGTTGAGGAATTCTCCCAGCACAAAGATAGAATGATAAAGAGATAGAAATTTAAGCTGCATGGAAAACTGATCAACAATATCCAATCTCAGAGTTACTGAAATTCTAGAATTCTAGAACAAAATAGGGTAAATGGGAGCAAAAATCAAAGAGATTATAAAAGAATATATCCTTTAGCTAAAGAAAGCCTTGAGTCTTCAGATGGGAAGGACTCACTAAATGCTCGGCAAAAATACTATGAAAAATCCACACATTGACATACACTCAGACATATGCAGATTATCTGACCAAATTCAGATTTTTAAGTATAAAAAGAAAATAAAACAAATGGCCAAACAAAAAAACAAACAAGCTAGCTAACTAAAACCAGGTAACCTATTGAGAAAAAGAAGCAGACCAGGATAAGATTTCTCATTTTCAACATCAAATTAAAGTAGAGAATGAAGCAATATTTTCAAACTTGTTAGGGAAAATGGCATAATCAACAATTTTATACCCAGCTAAACAATTTGTTTGCTAACAGGTAAAAAATATGTACAAGATATCCAAGTACTCAATACACAACACTATATGGGAAAAAATATTAAGGTATTCTTGACAAATACAAAATTAGTCAAAATTTAAATTCAAGAAAGATGATGAGACAGTGGTAAACAATGAAATCTATAAGAATTATCAATATAAAATAAGTATTGATAGTGTGGCCTAGGAATTTAATGTTGTTGTTAAGAAATGATACTTAGTAAAGGTTAATATCTTTAAAAAATAGTATCACTTGTAGCTAAAACTCCATATAATTTCAACAAAACCTAAAAGATAGGAAGATAATAAACACAATAACAATTTACCTATTTGAGAACAAGGTTATGTAATGAAAGTTGCAATTTGGAGGAAAAACTGAATTTCATTTCATTAATTACTAGTGAGATTAAAATATTTTTTACATGTTTCACAGCTGATTGCATTTTTTTTCTTTTGTGAACTGCTTATCTATAAAAATATCAGTGTTTTCTAAATTACTTCTAGAACTTTTTAATATATTAAATATATCAGCCAGGCACAGTAGCTCACATCTGTAATCCCAGCACTTTGGGAGGCTGAGGCAGGCAGATCACTTGAGGCCAGAAGTTTGAGACCAGCCTGGCCAACATGGAAAAACCCCCTCTCTACTAAAAATAAAAAAAATTAGCTGGGCATGGTGGTGCACAACTGTAGTCCCAGCTATTTGGGAGTCTGAGGCATGAGAATCACTTGAACCTGGGAGGTGGAGCTTGCAGTGAGCAGATATCAAGCTACAGCACTTCAACTCGGGCAACAAAGAAAGACTCTGTCTCAAAAAAAAAAAAAAAAAAAGACAACTTTTTTCAATCATATTTGTTACAAATATTTTTTCCAGTTTATTCTTGTCTTTTAAACTATGTGTGATATTCTCTGATCTGCAGAAGGTAAAAGTTTTGTGTCTTCAAGCTACACAATCTTTTCCCTTAGAATTTCTTGTGTTGCTTTTAAAAAAATTAACCTTGTTATTTTGAGATAATTATAGATTCTCAGGCAGTTGTAAGAAATAATACAACCCAGGCACAGTGGCATGCACCTGGAGTCCCAGCTACTCAGAGGCTGAGGTGGGAGGATCACTTGAGCCCCAGCCCAGGCAACATGGTTAAGACCCCATCCCTTTAAAAAATAATACTTATCGTAATACAGAAATCCCATGGAACCTTTATCCAGTTTCTCCCAAAGGCAACATCTAGCAAAACTGTATTACAGTATACAACCAGAATATTAATATTAATATAGTCAGTATACAGAACATTTTCCATCACCACAAGGATCCCTTATGTGGCCCTTTCATGGCACACTTACTCTTTCCTACCCCTTTTTCCCTTCTTGACTCCTAGCAACAACTAATCAGTTCTCTATTTCTATAATATTGCCATGTCAATTATAAATGGAATCATATAGTATGTAACCTTTGGGAATTAGGTTTTTCCGACTCAGCATAATTCTCTGGAAATTCATCCAGCTTGTTGTATACATAGTTCATTTATTTTTATTGCTGAGTGTATACTAGAGTATACATGTACCACAGTTTATTCACCTACTAAAAGACATTTACGTTGTTTCTAGTTCTTGACTATTAAAATTAAGCTACTGCCGGGCGCGGTGGCTCACGCCTGTAATCCCAGCACTTTGGGAGGCCGAGGCGGGTGGATCACGAGGTCAAGAGATCGGGACCATCCTGGTCAACATGGTGAAACCCCGTCTCTACTAAAAACTACAAAAAATTAGCTGGGCATGGTGGCGCGTGCCTGTAATCCCAGCTACTCAGGAGGCTGAGGCAGGAGAATTGCCTGAACCCAGGAGGCAGAGGTTGCGGTGAGCCGAGATT
>NW_016107580.1:2732077-2734691 GCF_001604975.1 Cebus imitator | reverse complement strand
AGCAAAAAAAAAAAAACTACTCAAAACTAAGCATGGTAAGAAAAAAAAACCTGAAAAAAATTGAACAGACCTTACATGACCTGTGAGGCAATATCAAACATATATGCAACTGGAGAGCCAGAAGGAGATAAGTGAGAGACACAAAGACAAAGATCATTAATAAAATAATGGCCAAAAAAATAGATCACAGATCTAAGTTTTTACCTTGAAAAACAAGAAAAAGGCAAATTAAACCAAAAGTACAAGAAAGAAGGAAACACAAGTCAATAAAATAAGAAACAACAACAAAAAAAGAAACCAAAATATAGTTCTTTGAAAAGATCAACAAGGTTGATAAACCTCTGGCCAGCTTGATCAGGAAAAGAAACAAATTACCAGTATCAAGAATAGAAAAGAGTACACTCCTACAGATCTTACATACATTAAATGGATAATTAGACTATACAATGAACAACTTTATACTAATAATAAAGTTGACAATATGGATGAACTATGTAAATTCCTTGAAAGGAACAAACTATCGAAGTTCATTCAAGAAGTGAATGACCTGAATGGCACTATATCCATAAAGCACATTAAATTCATAGACGTCTTTCCCACAAAGAAAACTCCAGCCCAACTGGGTGCAGTGGCTCATGCCTATAATCCCAGCATTTGGGAGGCCAAGATGAGAAGACTGCTTAAGAACAATTCAAGACCAGGCATGAGTAGCTAGGCCTACAGACATGCACTACCATGCCTGGCTAATTTTTTCAAATTAAAAAAAATTAAAAATTTAAAAATTAGCCAGGCATGGTGCATGCCTGTAGGCTCAGCTACTAAGGAGGCTGAGGTGACAGGGTTGCTTGAGCCCAGGAGATCAAGGCTACTGTAAGCCATGATCATGTGCCACTGTACTCTAGCCTGGGCAACAGAGCAAGACTCTGGCAAAAGAGCAAAAAAAAAAAAAAAAAAAAAAAAAAAGAAAAAAGAGAAAGGGAGGAAGGGAGGGAGGGAGGAAGGGAGGGAAAGAGGGAGGGATCCACACCAAGATAGTATCTTTGGAGAATTCCACATAACTTTTATGGAATAAATAACAGCAACTCTCCAGAAACTTTTCCAGAAAACAGAAGAAGGAACACATCCCAATGCATTTTATAAGGTCAGGATTACCCTGAAATCACAACAAAAGACATTACAGGAAAAGAAAATCACAGACCGATATCTCTCACATATGTAAGACCTATACACTGGAAACTACAACGCACTGCTGAGAGAACTTCTAAAAGAGCTAAATAAATGGTGAGATATAACACATTCATGAATTAGAAGATTCAATATTGTTAGGGTATCAATTCTTCCAAACTGATCCAAAGATTCAAAGCAGTGTCAATTAAAATCCCATCAGGCTTCTTTATAAAAACTGACACACTGATTGTAAATTTATATGAAAATGAAAAGGACATAGAATAGCCAAAATAATTTTGGAGAAAAAAATCTGAACAACTTGAACTACCCAAAATCATGACTTAATATAAAGACACAGTAACAAAGATCGTGTGATATTGGTACAAGTAGAGACATACAGATCAATGGAACAGAACAGCCCAGAACAGACAAGCACATGCATGGTGAACTGGTTTTCAAGCACATGCCAAGCTAATTAAATGTAACAAAAGAAGCTGAACAATTGGGTATTTAATATGGAAAAAAATAAACCTCAGTCCTGATAGTATCTATAAAGGTTAACTCAAATTAGATCACAGGCCTAAATGTAAAAGCTAAAACCATAAAATTTCTAGGAAACACAGGAGTTAGGCAAACCTTGGGTTAGCCAAAGATTTCTTAAACAGAACATAAACAATGTAAATCATAATAATTTGAACTGAAAAATAATAAATTGAACTTCATCAAAATTTAAAACTTCTGCTCTTTGAAAGATGCTGTTAAGAAAATATAAAGCAAGCTACAGACTAGGAAAAAACATTTGCAAAATGCATAACTGATAAAGAACTTGTACCCAGAATATATAAAGAACTCTTCTAACCTAACAAGAACCTAATCAACCCAATTTAAAAACTGGTAAATGATCTGAACAGACACTTCAAAGATACGCAGATGGCAAATAAGCACATGAAAAAATGTTCATTATTAGTCATTGGAGAAAGGTAAATTAAAGTCACAATCGATATACCATTTTACACTCACTAGAATGGCTAAAATGAAAAAGACTGACAATACCAAGTGTTAACAAGGCTGTGGAGTAACTTCAATTGCCATACACTGCTGGTGTGAAGAGAAAAAGTAGAGCTTAGGAAAGCAGGTTGACACTTTCTAATAAAGTTAAACATGTGGCCAGGCATGGTAGCTCACACCTGTAATCCTAGCACTTTGGGAGGCCAAGGCAGACGGATCACTTGAGGTCAGGAGTTTGAGACCAGCCTGGCCAACATGGTGAAACCCCATCACTACTAAAAATACAAAAATTAGCTGGGTGTAGTGGCAGGCGCCTGTAATCACAGCTACATGGGAGGCTGAGGCAGGAGAATCCCTTCAACCCAGGAGGCAGAGGTTGCAGTGAGCTGAGATTGTGCTGCTGCACTCCAGCCTGGGAGACAAAGTGAGACTGAGGCAA
>NW_016107580.1:2727264-2732021 GCF_001604975.1 Cebus imitator | reverse complement strand
ACCCAGAAATGTCACTCCTAGGTATAGACCCAAAAGAATACAAATATATGTTGAAATAAAGACTCATATGCAAAAGTTCATAGCTGCCTGAGTCATAAGAGTGCAAAGCTAGGAACAACCCAAATGTTCCTCAACTGGTAAATGACAAACAAATTATGGTACAAGCATGTAAGTGACTACTACTCAGAAAGAAAAAAAGTACAGATATACTCAATAACAAACATGAATGTCAAAAGTATTATGCTAAATCAAAGAAGCCAATGAGCGTATGCAGTATGATCCACTTACATAGAAAAGGCAAAACTAAAGGCACAGAAAGCACTTCAGTTGTCACCAGGGGCAGGAGAAGGGCATAGCTGCAAAGAGTGGGGAGCTTTCTGGGTGACGGAAATGTTCTTTATCAAAATTATGGTGTGATTACACAAACTCTATTTGTCAAAACTCATCCAACTGTACTTTCAAAATTGGTGAATATGACTGTTTATATATTATGCCTCAATAATGAAGCTGATATTTTTTTATTGCATTTTAGGTTTTGGGGTACATGTGAAGAACATGCAAGATTGTTGCATAGGTACACACACAGCAGTGTGATTTGCTGCCTTCCTCCACATCACCTATATCTAATGAAGCTGATTTTAAAAAAATCTGTAAGATCTATTTTCTGGGCTGATAGCTAAGAAAGAAATGAGAAGACACTGTTTACCTTCCCAGTCCTCCATGTAAGGAGCCTCTTCGGCTTCTTTCTCTGGAGAAAATCTGTCAACGAATTTTCCTTCTTTCATGACCCTGGTGATTTCTCGGAGCTGATGCAGCAACCGTTTCTCTTGGTCAGAAGTCACAGTCTGTGGTCTGCTTAGAAATATCAGACAGTCCAACCATTTAGTGGTAAATCCTCCTAGGCAATGGACATAAACATCACTATGGTCTGTCTGGATACAAGAATAGAAAGTGCAATTGCAGCAGATAATTATTCTAGGAATTGATCCTCAAACTGCATAGCTGGGAACCAGAGATGTTAGTTCAATGCTTTGATTTTATAAATGGGAAAACTAAAGCCCAGAATAGATTAAGTGATTGCCCAAGGTCCCAAAATTAGTTAATGTCAATACTAGGACCAGGCCCCAGATGTCTCAGCTTTCAGTTCAGTGTTTTTTCAGTGTATCTCAATGCCCTGATTCTCTAATCACTTAACAATTTCACTGTTACTCACATTACCCCATTTACTACAAGCCACTTTTCTCTGAAGCAAGGTCATCAAAGGAAAATGTTCTGGGCCATTAGCCTCAACCAGGGAAAATTTATGCTACTGGAATCACCAGGCTAAATTTACCTGTGCAGGTATAATGATATATTCTAAAATTTCAGAGGTGAGTAATTTTGAAAATTCAATCATCTAGACTAGAGAAACTAGAGTCCACAGAGGAGAAATACTGTTTATATATTAATACTGCCAGTTAAAGGAAGCACTATAACTAAAACCATCCAGATTTCTGATCGCATTCTGTGCAATTCTTGAAGCACAGTGCTCAAGTTCCACATTTTGGAAAACCTGGTTTGAATCCCAACTTAGCTATGTGGCTCTGGCAAATATGTGCAAAAATAACATGAGACTCAAGGACAATAGTATGATTATTTTTTTTGAGAGGAAAGCACTGCATCACACTGCTAGGCAAACACGGTCCTACTTAAAAGACTAAGAACTATCTGCTTTGAGAGCAGTTTTACCTAGCAGTAGGATTTAATGGAGGCCACTTATTCTCCTCTTAAAACCCAGACACAAGTTAATATCACACTTACAAAGGAAAAATGACGCACTCTGTACTAGCCTTGCGGAGACGGTCATGTATTTTTCTAACAGCCAGTTCTGGGCCTGCACTCCTTTTTATGCTCAGCCTAACTAACTTTAGCCTTAATGACTAACAGGAAAAAAAAAAGAGTAGTTCTCTTTCAACATGAAGATAGTAACTGAGGATATGAAAAGCCAACATTACCACAGACCTCAGTGAAAGTAAAAACAAAAACACCATGAGCTCTACTTCTTCCACACTAAGTAGCTTCAAAGCCGTGAACTACTAAAGATGCCTGTCTGTTCCACATTCAGCTAAAATCCTATACTTAAGTAGGGCCTCTGATAGCTCTATTCTTCCCATCAGTACAGGAGTCCTGACTCTCCACAACTGCTCTTGTGCCCTACATAACCCCTAATTCTTAATGTTAAATAACCCACTTTATGTGAGGCTTCTGGAACAGACTAGAAGAGCTTAACTGCCTTAACCACAAACGCTTGTCTCTTTAAGTGGCACATGTTACTTTTCCGGACTGTACACAGGCCTTTCTGATCTTCAGTGAATGAGTCTGAATTCTGTTTCCTAAGTTATGGGAAATCAGAAGCCCTTATCCTAAAAGAAGATGCATAGGCCAGACACAGTGTCTCACGCCTGTAATCCCAGCGCTTTGGGAGACAGAGGTGGATGGATTACCTGAGGTCGGGAGTTCGAGACCAGTCTGACCAACATGGAGAAACCTCATCTCTACTAAAAATACAAAATTAGCCATGTGTGGTGGCACATGCCTGTAATCCCAGCTACTTGGGAGGCTGACGCAGGAGAATTGCCTGAAACCAGGACGTGGAGGTTGCAATGAGCCGAGATTGCGCCACTGCACTCCAGCCTGGGCAACAATAGCAAAACTCTGTCTCAAAAAAAAAAGAGGATGGGTAGACAAGAGGAAGCAAGAACAGACAAGAGCTTTCCCAGAGAACTCCAAACCAAAGCATCCTCAGTTCACTCTAAACAAGTATACTTTTATTGTCCATATCATGCATTAAACATTAATCGTGGTCTACCTTATGACATCTTCTGAATTTACTGCAATGAATATTTTTATGGATTCCTTATAGTCTCAGCTTGGTTTGATACTCCTACAGGACAGTAATAATTAAGTTCACAACAGTATAGGCACAATGCCATGATCACTGTTAAGAGCTCAATAATTATGTATTAGTTTGACTCATTCCCATATCCTCACCATCCATTATTTCCTTCCACCTCTCTGAATTCTGAATTCTATTCTATCATTTTACCAAAACTTGCAAAAACTTTTACTCCTAAGTGGTTTTCACTTTACTAAGTCCAAGGGTCTTTTTCTCATATTTCATTCTTCTTGATTTCTCTATATCATAGACCATTCTCTCTCCTTGAAACCTAGCTATTGAGACATTTGTATTCCTCCCACTTCTTTAACCATTCCTTTTATCTATGATTCTGGCTCACTTTCATCCACCCACCTCCCAAAACAATTTTCCCAAGGCTCAATCCTAGGACTCTCATTTCTCCATTCTTATAATCATGCCCTCAGGAAGCTGACCCAGTACCATGGATTAGACGATCACCTCTACAGAAAAGATGTCCTAAGGCTACCTTCAATCTTGACTTTTCACACAAATCCCCATCTCACAACTCCAGTTATTTCCTGGGCATTTCCATTTTGAAGGCCTTGCAACTATGTTAAAGTTAACCTTAAAGTCACCTCTTGAAACCAGGTCCCAGTTGGCTCATGTAGTGAGCAGCTACATGAACAGGTAGCCCAGAAGAGGCTGAGTATGGAAGATTCTAAGATGATAGAAAAATAAGAGGTCACAGTTGGGATATAGTCTCACCAGAATTTTGAATTCTATAAGCCTAGCAGAGCCATCAAGTTCCAAATCCAAAAATTAAGTACAGAGAATTAAACAGATTTTAATAACACCATTCATGGCTAGAACAGAACTCAGACCAGTAAATGAAGACTTCAGGCTGTGGCAAAACACTCTGATATGCCTCAAAGATTTGGTGATCTCACCTTTCTCCATGGAGATTTTCTCCATCTCTCACTCCCAGTCAAATGACTTCCAAACCTGAGCCCTCTGCTTTGACCTTAAGAACCAAATTTCCTATTGCTGTTTCATATTATACATGGATGTTCCAATAGCATCTCAGACATACTCAATGCTGAACTCATGATCTCAACTCCAAAGCCTTATGTACTTTCCCTTCTTTTGTATTTTATCTTGGTTAATGACATAATCTTCCTTCCAGTTTGGCTGTAAATTTCCAATGCATCTTTATTTACTTATTCTTCTTCATTGCTCTTATCTGGTTAGTTTTCTTTTGGGGAACCAACTGCTCCTCCATTCATAGTGCAAAGGTTAGCGTGAGCCAACCATCCCCTACCCTCTCCTTCAAGGCTGGCCGTGTGACCCACAGCTAATCATCGTCTTCCATTCCTTGGCTGCAGGGATTGATTCAGGTATAGATACAGGACCCAAGTTGGGCCAACTATACTTCTGGACCTTGAACACTGTGAAGCCTGAACTGAATACTTGTGACATTAAATTCACCCTGGCAACAGTCCATGAGAAGACTGTCCCTTTGTTCCTGCTCCCTAAATGCCCAAAGCTGCTCTGATTACCACCTTTCCTGAAACCTAGATGTTCAGCTATTCCTTTGATATTATAAGCTATCCCATATTCTTCCAATAAATTCTGCCTCCTCATACTCCAAATTTTTTGCTAGCCAGAGTTGGCTGCTTACAACCAAGGAAGGCTGATACAGCCTGTGATTTTTTTTTTCTTCCATTAGGTCCCCTTAATTTGTCCCCTCTTTTCCACTCTCACTGGCCGATTTATTACTATTTGATGAAACCTTTTCTTTTTTTTTTTTTTTTTTTTTTTTTTTTTTTTTTTTTTTTTTTTTTTTTTTTTTTTTTTTTTTTTT
>NW_016107580.1:2722003-2727110 GCF_001604975.1 Cebus imitator | reverse complement strand
GACGGGGTTTCACCATGTTGACCAGGATGGTCTCGATCTCTTGACCTCGTGATCCACCCGCCTCGGCCTCCCAAAGTGCTGGGATTACAGGCTTGAGCCACCGCGCCCGGCGATGAAACCTTTTCAATAACCTTCTAGCATGTAGTCAATTACTGTAAGAGTTATTTTTCTAAAGCACGGCAAATTGTGACATTTCTCCTCAAAAGCCTTCAGAGTCAAAATAAGTGTGTATTGTGGATGGAGAAGACCCAGGCAAACGAAAAAGCATATGCAAAGTCCTAGAGGCAAATATGTACAGGTATTTTAGAGGAACAGCAAGTGGTCAGTGTGGCTGGACCACAGAGAGAGTGATAAAGAAAAATAGAGAGAGGTACACAAGGCCAGGTCACTCAGGCCCATGTAAGCTATGTTAAAGATTCTGCAGTTTTTCAAAATCAAAAGGGACCTGTTGAAGGATTAAAACAAAAAAAGATAATCCATCTGTTTGGAAAACAGAAACAAAACTGAAAGGAGGCAAAATCAGAGAAACCACATGAGATGGTTATGACCTATGTCAAAAACAGGCATTCATTCATTAATTCATTCACTCACTCTTTCTTCATCTAATACTTTTTTTTGAGCCTTTTATGTGCCTGTGCTAAGCTCCAAAGCTAGGAAGGATAATCCCTGACCTCATGGAGTCTACAGTCTTTTGCAGGGAGACAGACTTATTAATTAAATAGAAATGACAAGACATGGTGATTGATGAGATATGGGAAGTAAAAGAAAAGGTGAATCAAGGATAACATCTAATTTCTGCTTTGGGCAACTAAGTGGATGACAGAGCCATTTGCTGAGATGGAAATTAAAGGTAGAGTAGGTTCAGTTGAGAGATATATATTGAATGAATCTTAGACATTCGTTCATTCAATAGATATTTATCATTTGATGAGGCTAAAGGTAGGTATTTATGAGATATGTTCAATGGGCTCTGTATATAGAGATCAGGAACTGAAGTAAAGGACCTCACAACAGGGAATGGTCATGATTTCCTCTTCCACCACAAAAATGTACAAATGCTTATATCAAAAGTGAATAGGGCCGGGCATGATGGCTCACACCTGTAATCCCAGAACTTTGGGAGGCCAAGGTGGGCAGATCACTTGAGGTCAGGAGTTTAAGCCAAGCCTGGCCAACATGATAAAACCTTGTCTCTACTAAAAATACAAAAATTAGCTAGCCATTGTCACGTGTGCCTATAGTCCCAGCTACTCGGGAGGCTGAGGCAGGAGAATCACTTGAACCCGGGAGGTTGAGGTTGCAGTGAGCCAGCACTGCAGCCTGGGTGAGAGAGAAAGACTCCATCTCAAAAAAAAAAAAAGTGAATAGGTATATTCTCATTCAATAAGTATTTACTTAGTACCAACTACACAAACACAGTGAACAAAATAGGCTAAGTCTAGCCTCAAAGAGTTTACATTCTGGAAATTCATGGCAGAAATCTGCAGTTCCACATACATACTCAACATGCCTTCCAGGGCTCTTTGCTGCCAGAGGTTGCACCCTCACTGCTTGACCATATTATGCTTCTAGCAGGTAAACTGTTATAACTGGGCTTGCTATTCCAGAAAGGAAATTTTGTTAATCATAAGGACAGAAATCAGGACACTTCACTTCTGATTCCTAGATCTTTTCCTCAGTCTTTGTGTCCTTGAGCTGAACACTGTGCTTAATATCAGACAGAGCATGGCATAAGACTGACATTCTAGGAGTCATTATTTAAATATGTGTATAGACCTACATCCCTCACAAGTAAAACCTTTCTGAAAAGCTTTATTAGATAATATAAAAAAAATTCCCCATATTTCTGTTCTTACTTAAGCATTCAGGTAAAGTTTCAGAAAGTTTCAGAAACTGCAGAGTTCTTGAATTTTAAGCCAACAACCTGCAGTTATGGAATATTATATAAAAGGACTTAAGAGGCTGTAAATGAATGTGTCCCCTGCTTTACCCCCAGAAACCCAGATATGTGATACAATTTTGATCTGACAAAACAAATACTGGAATATTTTGGGCTTTCCCAATAATTATAGACGCATAGACTTGTAAAAGAACACGTCACAGAAACTGAGGTTAAAGGACACAAATGTAGGTACAAAAGGGAAAACAATGTAGAAACATGGTGCAATTGTTTGAATATTTGTCTCCTCCTATACTCATCTTGAAACTTAATTGTCATTGGAAAAGTATTAAGAGGTAGGACCTTTATGAAGTAACTAGGACATGAGAGCAGAGCACTCACGTATAATATATATAAAGCATTTAGTTCAAAGTATGATCCTTAGTAAGTGTTCAATAAATATCACACTCACAATATTATACACTCACACGGATATATTCATGTATTTATACAACTTTGATGCAGCAAGAAGACCCTCATTTGCCTGTAAACCCTGGACTTCGCAGCCTCCAGAACTGTGAGCTAACTAAACCTCCATTCTTTATATATTACCCAGTCTGTGGTATTCAGTTACACCAACAGAAAACATACAAAGACATATGGGCTGCCTAGCCCTTCCAATTTTTAGGATATAAGTCCCATAGGGTCTACCTGTAAGGATAAAAGATGTTGGATTAAGTGTCAAAGAGAAAAATCACATTTTATGAACTAAAAAATAAGGGATTTGGTAAACAGCCAGGAGCCATGCTCTCTCTTCAGTGAGAAGACAGCTGCTCCCCAGTTCCTGAGAGGTAGGGTAGAAAGTGTTTTACACAGTTGCTGCCATGCTGCAGGCTTCAATTAATGTGTTCCCAAGGAGTCCACACCTCAGCGACTTATAAAAAGTAAACATTCTGGGCGAGGACCTGTAGCCCCTGCAACAAGACAGTACAACTCCAGATGTGGTATGGGAACAGCTTCTCTGCCTTTGCACATAAAACAAGGAGAAATAAACCTGGCACAAAGAGGACAGACAGTAGTTAGGGATTACAGTATTGCATTACTGGCTTGGGTTATAGATATATGGTGTACATGGGTTGAATGGTGGAATAATTTGAGTTATGGGAGTCTGCTGCTCAACAGTAAATAATAATGAGAAAATATCTTCATGTAGTCTCTTACCCCAAGCTCCAGGAATTGGGTCTCCCAAGTGACAAGCCCTGCTCATAGGTATCCATCTATGGTTTCCATGACCCTTAGGTAAGTAAAATCAATTGGCCTGGCATTTCCAATGGCCCAGGTGAGTGTACAGATTTTTTTTTAAACACAACTGTCTATAAAAGCCTGGGTAGTTCTCTACCCAGGCTATAGGTGGCAGTTACAGGGTTAGGGCAGACAAGGCCAGAAAAGTATAATTGCACAAATTGGTTTAGTCACACTCATACAAATAGTCGTATGTTAGATAATGTATATAAAGCATTTAGTTCAGAGTGTGGTCCTTGGTAAGTGTTCAATAAATATCAACTATTACTATACATTCACACAGATATATTCACGTATCTATACAACTTTGGGGAACACTCCAGATAGTAACTCTGCTTTCCAGACAGAAAGAAGATCAATGCTCCTGGGCCCACACAGGCAAGGTTCATCCTCATAAATGTCATTTCAACAGCACTGCAGATATTGCAGAGAAATGCCAGGTCAGGAGGCTGCAATCTGAGAATACCCACTCTCTCCTATCCAACCAAAGATAGGCAAGGCTGGGGCCAGTGAACAAAGAAAGAGGCACAGGGTACTAGTACTATAAAGGATGGCAAATAGAAGAGGCTAACGTAGAGCAACGATTTTCTGGGGCAAAAACTACACAATGTGCCCATAAACCTGCAGGAGGGACATTCTGACATTTTCTTCTACAAGGGATTCTGCCACTCGCCCTGACATTCTTCCTCCATCCTTGCCAGAAGAACTAGCTGAAACTGAACCTCATCTCACATACTGGTTTTTCCTTCCTGCCTTCCTATATCCACATTTTCTTGGTTGTTGTCCACTTCCATCAACCTCCTGAAGCTACCTTTTCAGATTCTCAGTCAGCCTGGTAGCAAGAGGAGTGTCTTCCCTTTGGAGAATTCTAAATGGCTAGTTTGGCTCTTAACATCTAATTTACATGTCTAATTCTGTGCTGGCATAGTCAACACAAACATGAACGCCTCATCTGATCACACTTGCTCTCTTCTCTCATTTTGTCTCAAGTAGAAAGTCACACGTTCAATAATCTGATTTTACTTAAAATTATACCTATTTTAGACAGGAAGTTTTCTTTCTTAAGTCCTAGTTATTTCACCCTGCAGGAGTTACTCACAAATTTATTCATTTTCACAATAATTTGCACAACATTAAACTTCTGAAAACTGAGGTTGCTTGACAGTATGGGAATGAAAAGTGTTAAATGAGAAAGAATATGTACATGACATATTTACAATTTAAAAACGGACAGTACATAAAATCAAAATAAGTGGTCTATTTATCAAAAAAAGAACCTAATTTTGAACTGATTTTCTAAATGAGAACTAGTCTGATCCTGTTACATGAAAACCTACCTCTCACCATTAGGTCCCACTCTGTTGATTAATTTTTCCATGGCTGCTTCTGTTTCCTTCAGTTTTTCTTGCAGTTGAGCAAGCTCAAAACTGGCTGAAAAATAAGCAACAGTCTAAGAACCATCACAGACAACTAAGCCTGTTAAAGAGACCACACATTTTTAAAAAAACTATTGTACTGTTGTACTTCCCATTCTCATTTAAGAATACAGCAGTTTTATTAAAAGATTCTGTGAATATTTAATATTTCCAAAAAGTATGCAAAGTGTGACTGGGATATTTAGCTCCATAGAAAATACAGAAGTAAGGCCAGGCACGGTGGCTCATGCCTGTTATCCCAGCACTTCGGGAGGCAAAGATGGGTAGATCATGAGGTCAGAAGATCAAGACCATCCTAGCCAACATGGTGAAACCCCATTTCTACTAAAATACAAAAAATTAGCCGGGCATGGTGGCGCACACCTATAGTCCCAGCTACTCGGGAGGCTGAGGCAGGGGAATCACTTGAACCCGGGAGGCGGACGTTGCAGTGCGCCAAGATCATGCCACTGCACTCTAGCCTGGCAACAAAGTAAGACTCTGTCTCAAA
>NW_016107580.1:2712666-2721973 GCF_001604975.1 Cebus imitator | reverse complement strand
GAAAGAAAGAAAAGAAAAGAAAATCCAGAGGAAAATCCAAAAAGCAATCAAAAAGCAGTTACAACCCAGATAGACATGACTTCCTGCAATGCTTTTGCCAAGTCTCTTCATTGTGGGTGGTAAATTTTTCATAGGTTATTTTTCCTGACATACATTCTATTTTTCCTGACATTCTACTCTAGTCTATACATTCTTTGAGGAAAGAGCCATGTTGTATAAATTTAATTTCCCCAGAGAACACAGAATATTCTAGTTGTGTAATAAGTAACGGATGGCTATGTTTCAAGAGTCAGAAGTGTTAAATTCTTTCCCTAGATCTAAAAACTGATTTTGGCAATGACATGATTTCTCTGCCTCAGTTTTCCTCTCTGCTACCAATATTTTGAAGTCTGGAAATGAGAATTCATTCCAAACATGAAATATTAATTTGCTAATATATAAAAAAGTGAACTGGTAGTTTTGTACTTTTAGTAGCTATCCTTTTCTTAAAACCCCAACATCAATATAAAAACTTCTGAGAATTCCCAGAACTAAGGCAAAAATGGCATCAGATTAATTTGGAGCAACTTTTGAGAAATGCTCTTAAGACAAACCCACAGACTGTCCCTGTGGCTATAACTGTTTGACTCAATGATACCTGTGAATATACTGAAAAGGGGCACTTACTAATTTTCCTGTGGGTGTTTCCAGGTGTGGCAGTGGAACATTTCCCATCCTCTGCAGTTGTTTTCCCCTTTGAGAGCTGAGAATTGAAGGAGGTATAGCACATCAACAGCAGCTTAGAACCTCAAAGTCACGGAACCCCTCATATCAAATAAAAAAAAAAGAGGTTGGGAAACAAAAATGAAGTCAGAAATGAAATCACACAGCAACATTAGAGAAACATAAAAAAAAAAAAAAAAAAAGATGAGGTTTCCAAGTAAAAAATTATCAAGGCACATGGAAAAAATCTCCCTACAGGTCATCTTCCTTGCTCATGCTCACCCAAAAGGGATGTGTGTCATCCTAGGGGCATTCTTACATACTCAACTCAGACTGCCTGCAGAATTCCTGGGCAAGAAAGTACTCATCTTACTTAAGATGGCTGTAGGCAGGGTGCGGTGGCTCACGCCTGTAATCCCAGCACTTTGGAAAGCCAAGGCAGGTAGATCATGAGGTCAGGAGATTGAGAGCACCCTGGCCAACATGGTGAAATACTGTCTCTACTAAAAATACAAAAGAAAATTAGCTAGGCATGGTGGTGCACACCTATAATCCCGCTACTCAGGAGGCTGAGACAGGAGAATTGCTTAAACCTAAGAGGCGGAGGTTGCAGTGAGCCAAGTTTATGCCACTGCACTCGAGACTCTGTCTTAAAAAAAAAAAAAAAAAAGAAAAAGAAAGAAGAAAAAAGATTACTCCAGACAGTAGGGCAAAGTGAAGCTTCTGCCTCTACTTCACAGTGCATGGGCCTGTGGCCTGCAAAAGCCTGCCTGGAGGTGGAACTTAACTGAGGGTCTGCTTTAAAGAACCCACACCCATGTCTCCCCAGAGCTAGGAAATATCAGGCTCAGTTTCAGGATGGACAGTTCTCTCTCAGGAGAATTATTGGAGATAATATTAAAAACAGCATCTCATATTCCTGTGGAGAAAAAAAGGAGGACAAAGTGGTGTCGTTATTTGGCCTTACAGTGGCTATCTGGATACCACTGTCCTAATCCCAATAATAAAATTCTTCTTAGAAAATCTTTTTTTTTTCTTGAGACAGAGTCTCGCTCTGTCACCAGGCTGGAGTACAGTGGCACGATCTCGGCTCACTGCAACCTCTGCCTCCTGGGTTCAAGCATTTCTTCTGCCTCAGCCTCCCGATTAGTTGGGACTACAAGCGTGTGCCACCACACCTGGCTAATTTTTGTATTTTTTTAGTACAGACAGGGTTTCACCATATTGGTCAGGCTGGTCTCGAACTCCTGACATTGTGATTCACCTGCCTTGGCTTCCCAAAGTGCTTGGATTACAGGCTTGAGTCACTTAGAAAATCTTTATATTCCCTTTCAGCTTGTAAAGATGTTCAATTTTTGGAGGCGTGGGGTGGGGAGGGCTTTGAATTATATCACTCACAGGATTAAGAACCAGAAGATCCAGGTTCAAGTCCTAGTTCTGACTTTAGTTGTGAATTTTGAGGCAAAACACTTAAACACTGAGTAAAGATTTCTTATGTGAAACTGAAATAATGGCTATCCTAAGTACCTCACAAATAGGAGGCAGGATTTAAAGAAATGAGGGATTTGAAATAATTTTATGAACTGTAAAAAGTTTTAATGTAGACAGTGATTTTCATTGCCATAATATTAGACTTTCATTGATGTAATATGATTAAGATGACTCTACTTACCTTAAATAGAATGTACAGTATATATAAAAAAATCCCAAAGCCATAGATTGGAATAATCTGCCCCATCAGGCCTCTTCCACTACCTCCTCCTCCAGCGCCTCCAACTGATCCTTTGGCCTTTGCAAATGCCTCTGCAAGGTGAGACCTCTGGAAATGAGCCCCAGGAGTCTGGCCATCTGAGGGTGCCTGGTGATGATGCATCATAGGTGGAAATCGGCCCAACTTTCCTGAGAAGATAATAATCAGTTTTTATCTCTTCTACTATTTTAAAGATGGCTATCATGAAAACACCAAAGCATTAAGGTATCAATAACAGAGGCCAACTCAAATAAGTTTAAAAAAAGAAAAAAAAAGGGGGGGGGAACTTAATTAAAAAGATACAGAGGTATCACACAGATACTAAATATGATGTGATCATCTCTAGCTGTTCACCAAATCCATTTTCTCTTCCTTCTGTGTCCTAAGCTAGACCACATTTTTCAGACTTCTGCATACAGTTAAATGTGGCCATGTAACTGTGTTCCAGCCAAGGAATGTGAGTAACTGTGCTAGCTCAAGACCTGGTCTATAAAACCTCCCTTGTTATTCAACTCCACGATCATTTCTCTACTGCAGTATGGATGCTGACACCCAGGGGTATCTTGGAAGCCATGGGTAGAAAACAGCAAAGCCTCCATCAACCTGAACTCCTAAATAACTATGTAGTGCAGAGCCCTCCACTACTGCCGCCTCACTAACTTAAGAGTCATCTGGACCTGTTTGTATGAGTGAGAAATCAACTTCTATTGTGTTAGGGTCTTATACACTTTGTCTATTTGTTATAGCGGTTAGCCACCCCTAACTAACATAGATAAGAAAATGCAATGTGGTCTCAGGAGAAAAGAGAACTAGAAACAGGAAAGCCATTTGGATCCAGGACAGGTACTTTCGCATTCTAACTCAATCTCTCTCCCTCTCTATGGGGTCATAAGGTGTTTTGTTTTTCTGTGCACATCTTTATTCTCTTTATTCTTTATTCTCCTTTCTTTGCAGACCATTTCTCTAGCTTCTTTGTGCACACAGGGGAAGATAGTTGCCCCCACCCCCCGATTTGCATGTTCTTCAAGAGGCTAGCTGAGACATCCAAATTTCAAATTCCTTGGAGGATGATTTTAAGTACTCAGCTTGGGTAGGTATACATCTCTTTCCAATCAGCTATACCTGAGCAGACAGGATTCCTGTAGCACAAGAAGGGTGAAAAAGGGGCTCAACCTTGTGAGTGGAAGAGCAGGGCTTGGGCTGGTGGGCAGTGGTGGGGAGGGGCAGAAGCAGGGGGAGGTGTTGCATCTATTTTCTTGCATTTTTTTTTCTTCCATCAAGGGCAGTCAAAAGTTAACACCAACTGACAGAAAGGTATCTTCAAACGGCCACATAAACAGGCTTGCATGAAAAACCACTGGGAAATAACATGATAGAACAGAAAACATTAGAGAGTGTAAATAACACTCTAAAAATATGAACAAAAATTTGCTGGATTTGACTTGAACAAAGTTGACAAAGATGTGGAAAGGCATGAATGTTCATGTACTGTGGGTAGGAGTGTAACTGACACAGATATTCTGCCTAGTGATCTGGCTGTACTTAGTGATATTACGTATGTACACACCCTATGATCCATTGATTCCACTCTGGTGAATAAATCCCACAGAAAATCTCAAATAAGGTTATATATACATGTGAATTACAGACTTTACAGACCTATGTGAGAATGTTTGCTGTGAAAATATTGTAGCAGGGAGTCTGAAGTAACTGATTTCCTTTGAAAGAATGAAAAATCAAAATGGAGTGAATATAAATATGGAATTCTACATAGCTTTGGAAATCACACTTTAGATATACCTACAGCAACATGAATACATCTTTAAAAGCACAGTATTAGGTTAAGAATAAGCAAATACCATTATGTAGGTTGAAAACACACATAATGATGTATTTTTCAAGCAACTATGTAGGTATACAGAAATAAACACATTAGAGTAGGTGCATATGAGCAGGAAAGGGAACTGGAATGTGGGTTAAGCATAAAGGACTAAAAGTAAAAGAATAAAACAAGAAAGTACACTTCCACTGACAAAATTAATAAAATGCTATGAACTGAGAACTGTCTTTAAGTTGTCGACGAAGTGTCAAACTCTAAAACATTTCAAGAGATTTCTTCTGAGCCAAACGAGAGACCAAGGCCCATGACACAGCACTCAGAAGGTCCTGAGAACATCTGCCCAAGGCAGTCAGGGTGCAGCTTGGTTTTACACATTTTAGAGAGACATGAGACCTCAATCAAATACATTGGTTTGGTTCAGAAAGGCAGGACAATTTCAAGAGGGGGGGGTGTGCTTCCAGCCTATAGGTAGATTTTAAAATTTTCTGGTTGACAATTGGTTGAATTTATCTAAAGACCTGGGATCAATAGAAAGGATATGTTTAGGTTAAGATAAAGGGTTGTGGAGACCAGGTTTTCCTAGTTTTATTGTGCAGAGGAAGCTCTCAGATAGCAGACTTCTGAGGGAGTAGGTTGTAAAATGTTTCTTATGTGAAAGGAAAATATTATGGGCCCCTTCAAGGTGGGCTAATGCTCATAGCAAATCTGCCTTCCATTTCTATTCAAAGTCAGCCTTCTGCTCACTGAGATAGATGCATATCTGACTGCCTCCTTTGGAAAAGCTAATCAGAAATTCAAAAGAAGCCAACCATTCCTCTCTCACCTATCTGTGACCTGGAAGCCCCTTCACCCTTTGAGTCTTTCTGTCTTTGCTCCAAGTTGTCCCGCATTTCCAGACCAAACCAATGTACTTCTTACACATATTGATTGATGTCTCATGTCTCCTAAAATGCACAAAACCAAGCTGTGCCCTGATCACCTTCAGCACATGGCGTCAGGACTTCCTGAGGCTGTGCCATGGGCATGCGTCCTGAACCTCAGCAAAATAAACTTTCTAAATTAACTGAGACCTGTCTCAAATTTGGGGGGTTTATACTTATCAGACTTAAAAGGGTGCCTTAGTTGATTTTTCTCCTAGGTCTGGAAAGAAAGAAAAAAAGAAAGCGGGTGAAAAGGAGATTGTCTGTAGAATGTGGAACTTTCCCGCAAGAGACAACCTTGCAAGGCAATTTCAAGCCATGGCAAGGGAACATATTTGGGGTTAAAATATTTTTATTTCTTTCCTTATTTGTTATTTGAAGTTATGCCAGAGTCAGGTGGGAAAGCGGGTTAGATTATATGGGGTTAAATAAAACGCCTCTGATGAGATTTCAGAGTTTGTAGGGTATGACTCCTCAGGCTTGTTAGGTAGGAATTTGGGTAAGATTTAAAAAATTAGCATTTAGTTCTCAAAGTCAACTCTGCTCCTGAGGTAAGAAAGAAGGAGGGTGGGCAGGCAGGCTTGGAAGTTGCCTTCCACCTTGTATCCTTTCTCAGCCGAACTCCACTCCAGTGATACTCCTTTTCCTCTCAATGCTGACACTGGATGACATGGAAATTTATGAAAAGAAATGCGTCTTTTTAAGAGTGGGTCGGCAACAGAAGCACAGCTTTAGATGGTAAAAGAAAGAAATCATCATGTCACCATCCTTTATTCTAGATGCTGGTGACTATGTCCCTTTAAAATTTTCAAGGATCTTTGTATATTAAATGACCAGTACTGGCTTTGGCCATTACGCACCTGCAAAAATATGCCTAACCGCCATTCAGGAAACTAATCTTTCTCTTGAGAGAATCTGATATATCAGGTGGCTAATGTTCAATAAACTAGATCTAATATTTGTAGTAATATGTTGTAGGACTTCACCTTACTGTGTTGAGAATACTATCTTCAAAAGTGGCATAAAACAAAAAAAATTAAAAATAGGTCTTACATAAAAAACATTATTTTGCATCTCTAAAATTTAAGAATGACATTACACATTCTCCACAAAAACTTCTATAGACTTGTTATCCAGGAAGATTTATAGGATACCAATTATGTTCAAGATTCTGCCATATGCAAGAAAAGAAGACAGCAATAAATAGAAACAATAGTTCCCACATGGAACAATGCCTTCAAAAGCAGAATATCTAAAACAAAGACACAAATAGCAGCAGCAGCAGGGTATCAAGGACCTATTACTAGATAAGCTAAATATTCAAGTATTGAAAAGATGCAAAATCTTTCTTTTAAAAAAAGAGGAGTCAAATGGAGTCAATCACTGAAGGGAATGAAAGAATAGCAGAGAAGCAAAAGCATACCAATAGGAAACAAGAGTGTGTATATGAGATAGGGGAAAAGAAACCATGAAGTAGGACTTACTACCATATTAGTTTGCCTCCATTTAGGGAAGTAACAAGAGAGAAGGAGAAAGAAGTTAAGATGATGGGGAGGAGCTAAAATGCTAACTTGTGTGGTATATAAATTTGATACAGTAGACCTTGATGAGAAGGGTACTTGATGGGGATTAATCTAGCAGCTGAGCATAGGGCCTATTACAGAGAGAAACTAGGGTCTGGGAAAACATAAAAAAGGCTACTATAGTAATTTAGCACTGAGATGCAAATCCCTGAGGTGGTGGCTAGAGCCATAAAAAGGAAAGGATAGGTCTGCAAACTAAAAATAAAATTGTAAGCCCACCAACTGACTGATGGATCATCTCCTGGCCAAGGGGACCCTAGAGTAACCTTGAAAACTAAATTCTTGACTATGCTGGGATGGGGGTTCAGATACATCTCGTTTATATCCTCTCCCTCACAAACCACTATTAGCCTTTCTTCCCTAACAACTAAACAGAAACCAGCCATTTCAAAAAACCCCACCATGGCTGTCAACTAACCACATGATACTGCCTCTCCTTTTATTGCCTGATAAGAGACTACCAACCACAGAATGGTTCTGGTTAGTCTACAGAGAATGCACAGTAAGGATTTTCATGTCCTCTGCTTCACCTTTTGATGTCAGAGGGGTGAAAACTCCATTCTCTGACCACACTATCACTATTTTGTGTGCAGGAGACCCATGAAGGACATGTTTCTCCTTTCATAAATATTCATGACTCCCCCTATAGCTTATTGAATATGTAGATATGGCTACCTACTCAGCATGAATTCCTGTTCCTTTTGCCCATCCCTCCAAGTATGTGTTTCTGCTTTTGGCTAGAGGCTACGCTTCCCAGCCTGTCAGAATGGCCACACTGAAGATTGTGACTCTTTATAAAAAATAAAGTCTCCTTTTCTAAATTTATAAATATTTTTTAAAGTTAATATGTTGAAAGGCTATTACCATGTAATCAATGGCATTTAACACTGAACAAAATATAGAACTCATGGAGGAAGAGTCAGAAAACTCCACGATCAAGAGTTTAGTTTAAGATAGAGAAGATAATGAAGAAACTTGGAAGGCTTACTGTTAGGGAACAACTGAATATACATTTTTCACACTTTATATTCCAGGTGTTGATGGAATACAGAGAAATTTTTTTTTTATTAGACTGCAGTTAGGGTTAAGAGGAAACTCTAAGCTACCTAAATGGCAAAGCTAATTAAAATTGAATGAATGCTTCCCAATACCAAAAGGCTGGAAGAATATTGTATTTATGTGCAAAAAGAGAAAGAAAAGAAAAAGGAGCTAGCCAAAGATGACTAGAAACAAACCAGTATCGTAAAAGTCAGAGGAAGACAAAACTGAAAGCAACTGAGAAGACTGGAAACAAGAAAACTAATGGCAATCCTTGATTTCAGACACAATATATTCTTAAAAAAACAGATGGTCATAACATGAAATCCTGACTGTCCACCTGTTTAGACAATAACAGAAACCAAAGTATTACAAAGCATCAAAGGGGACCTTAAAAGTTATCCATTCTTAACAAATGGTGTGGGGACAGCTAGATATTTACATGTGTAAGAATAAAATTAGATCTCTATCTCATACCACATATAAAAATTAACTCAAAATGGATTAAAGACCTAATTATAAGAGCTAAAACTTTTAAAATCTTAGAGGAAAACACAGACATAAATCTTTGTGACTGGATTAGGTGATAGTTTCTTAGAATGGTCACCAAAAGCACAAACAACAAAACGAAAAGTAGGCAAAGTTGACTTCGTCAAGCTTTTTTTTTTTTTGAGACAGAGTCTCGCTCTGTCACCAGGTGCCAGGCTGGAGTGCAGTGGCATGATCTCAGCTCACTGCAACCTCCACTCCCTGGGTTCAAGCAATTCTCCTGCCTCAGCGTCCCAAGTAGCTAGGACTACAGCGTGTGCCATCACTGCCAGCAAACTTTTATATTTTGGTAGAGGGGGCCAGGATGGTCTCGATCTCTTGACCTTGTGATCCGCCCGCCTCAGCCTCCCAAAGTGCTGGGATTACAGGTGTAAGCCACCACACCCGGCCAACTTCATCAAACTTTAAAACTCTGGTGCTGCAAATGACATCATTAAGTAAGTGAAGACAATCCACTGAGTGGGAGAAAATATTTGTGAATCATGCATCTGAAAAGGCTTAGTATCCAAAATATATAAAGAATTTTTACCATGCAACATTAAAAAGACAAACAACTCAATTAAAAATGGGCGATCGTGGCCAGGTGTGGTGGCTCATGCCTCTGTAATCCCAGCACTGTGGGAGGCTGAGGTGGGCATATCATTTGAGGTCAAGAGTTCAAGACCCACCTGGCCAACATGGTGAAACCTTGTCTCTACTAAAAATACAAAAAAAATTAGCTGGGCATGGTGGTGCATGCCTGTAATCATAGCTACTTGGGAGGCTGAGGCAGGAGAATTGCCTCAGGAGAACTGCAGCTACTTGGAAGGCTTACTGTTAGGGAACAACTGAATGAAGAAATCTCCAGGAGATGGAGGTTGCAGTGAGCCAAGATCACACCACTGCACTCCAGCCTGGGCGACAGAAGTGAGACTTGGTCTCAAAA
>NW_016107580.1:2709050-2712650 GCF_001604975.1 Cebus imitator | reverse complement strand
AAAAAAAAGCAAGGGATCTGAATAGACATTTCTCCAAAGAAGACAAACAAATGTCCAATAAGCACAGGAAAGGTTTCTAAACCCCGTTCACCATCAAGGAAATGCAAATCAAACTCACAAGGAGATACCACTTCACACTAATAGGATGGCTCTAATGAAAAAGATAATAGCACATGCTTGAGGGATGTAAAGAAAAAGGAACTCTCTTACACACTGCTGGTGGTCACGTAAAATGGTACAGCTGCTTTGGAAAACAGTCTGGCAGTTTTCCAAAAGGTTTGCATAGTGGAACAATATGACCCAGAAATTCTACTCTTAGGTATATACCCAAGAATATGCATACACAAAAACGTGTACACAAATGTTCACAGCAGCATTATTTACAGTATCTTAATGTTCATCAACTGAAGAGTGGATAAACAAAATGCGGTATATTCACACAACACAATATTATCCAGGCATAAAAAGGAATAAAGTATTGATCCATACCATGACACGGATAAACTGCGAAAATATTATGCTAAGTGAATACAGCCAGTTATGAAAAACCACATATTATATGATTCCATTAATACGAAATATTCAGAATAGGCAAGTCTATGGAGACAGAAAGTAGACTAGTGATTACCTAGAGCTGGGGTTTGGGGGTACAGAGGAGGGGAAAAGTGACCGCCTAATGGGTATGGGGTTTTTGGTGGGGAGGTGTGTGATTTAAAATGTTCTAAAATTGACTGTAGTGATAGTTGCACAACTCTATTTATATATTAAAAACTATAGTGACTGTACATTTTAAATAGGTGAATTGCATGATATGTGAATTATGTCTCAATGAAGCTTTTTTTAAAGTCACCTAGTCTAACCACCTGTGTTTAATACTCTCATATGCTTCCAATTGTGGTCCTGATTCTGCTGAATACCACGGATAGAAAACATGCTTTCCCCAGGAAGCTCATGCTACCTCTATACAGCTCTAATAGAACTGTCTTTATATAGAGTTGAGTGGGTAACAGGAGTAAGAAAGGAAACAAAAAATAGGGTTTCAAAAAGCAACAGTGAATGAAACATGATGAGGTAAGAGGAAACCTATGTTAGACCTGATTAAAGAGGTTATTGATAAAGAAACTTGTATTCAAATTAAGGTTATTGATAACATCAAAGAGACATTGAAAAAGTAAAAAAATACTATTTTCAAAGATAGAAGAGGGATTTGGAGAGCAATGGAACATATAGACTAGATAGCAAAAATATGTTTTAGATCCTAGAAGAAATGAGTACTTTATATTTGGTATCATTTTTCACATATTTACTGCTGAGCACTTAATGTGGTAGACACTGTGTCAGGCACTGAGATTAGAATGACAAATAGAACAGAATCTCTGTCTTTAAAAAGCTTACAGACAAGGAGTATAGTTACAATGACATGGTAACTCTACCTTAACCATCAAATCCAATGGCTTTTTCTCAGTTCTCACTCTTAATTTTCTGCAATACAAAAAAGTGATTATAACATAGTGGTCATTCAATAAATGCTGAATTAATCTGAATAAATCCTTGTCAAATTTTCCTGCCTTAATCTCTACGGCACATTACTCTTCCCTTTCCCCACTGGTCCTTCAACCTATTCCTTCTCAATCTCTTTTACTGGTCCTTCTTTAATCCCTTCTGCCAATACTTCGTCTCAACCTGTTCTTTCTTTATAACTTCCTTCAGGAAACTCATTTATTCTCAATGAATACATTATAATTTCCAAAATGTGTACTCCTAAATCTGACTTTTCCCTCAAGCTCTTGTCTCTTATCCCTAAATTCAGTTAGTATATGTGTCTTCCTGTATGTCTACCATCTCAAGCCTAAGAATGAACTCATTTTCACTTCCTAAAACCTGCTCTCCTCTTGTATTTCCTTTCTTTGTAGACTCATTTTCTCAGACCTTTAGGCTTGAGACCTACAACCTCTGCTACCTGTGACACTTAAGATGATAGGTAACGATGACAATGCTGCATTTGGCAAAAATTTCTCTTCTCACAAAGAAGACTCAACAGGTAGCAACCTCACTTCTTGGATATTGCTACCACCATGTTTCTTACAACTGAATAGCCCAGAATCTATAAAAAGTCAATGACTATAAAATATTTGAAAATTTCTAGTTGAAATTTTTTTTTTTACAAAAGAAAAATCTGAAACTATGAAATATGCCAGGTATATAAAAGTATACTGGCTGGGCATAGTGGCTCATGCCTGTAATCCCAGCACTTTGGGAGGCCGAGGCAAGCAGATCATGAGGTCAGGAGTTCAAGACCAGCCTGGCCAATATAGTAAAACCCCATCTCTACTTAAAATACAAAAATTAGCCGGGCAAGGTGGCGCACACCTGTAATCCCAGCTACTTAGGAGACTGAGGCAGGAGAATCACTTGAACCTGGGAGGCAAAGGTTGCAGTGAGCCAAGATCGCACCACTGCCCTCCAGCCTGGGCAACAGAGTGAGACTCCATCTCAAAAAAATATAGATAGAAATATATAGATATAGATAATTTATGAACACTCATATATCTACCACCCAAATATAACTGAAGCCCCTTGTGTTCTTTTCCCTCACACCCTCTCTGAGATAAAAACAACTCTGACTTTGGTGCTTATACTTAGAATATGTGCTTTTAGATTTTACTGCATAACTGTGCATCTATAAACAACATATAATTTTGTCTCGAATGTTTTAAAACTTCATATTGTGAATAGACAGTAGTGATGGTTGTACAACAATGTGAATGTACTTAATGCTACTGAACTGTTTACCTAAAAATGGTTAAAATAGTAAATGTTACATATATTTTACCACAATTTAAAAAAGTTCTTTATATTATGGGATTGTGTTAGACACATGCTTCTTCAACTTTGCTTTTCTGCCTTTTTTCCAGGTGGGGAATCAACATTTTGGTCAAGAAATGTATTCATGTTGATATGTATAGCTCTAGTTGATTCATTTAAACTGCAATATAGCATCACATTGTGACCATGTAATAATTTATTTACTCCTTTTTTGGCTGATAAACATGTAGATTATTTTCAATTTTTCTCTATTACAAATGTTCTACTTCAGAGTTACACTACAAATAAGATCTGTGTGTTTTTTAAGTTTGCTTTATTAAAAACAGCTAAAGAGATCAGAATAAAGATAGCAGAACATAAAACTGTAGGTTTTCTTTTTTTTTTTTAAGTTATCTGTTTATTGCATTTCTTTTTTCTTATTATCATACTCTATGTTCTGGGGTACATGAGCAGAACGTGCAGGTTTGTTACATAGGTATATATGTGCCACGGTGGTTTGCTGCATCCATCACCCCATCATCTACATTAGGTATTTCTCCTAATGCTATCTCCCCAGCTATCCCTCCCCTAGCCCACCACCCCGCTGACAGACCCCAGCATGTGATGTTCCCCTCCCTGAGTCCATGATTTCTCATTGTTAAAAAACTGTAGGTGCCGGGCGCGGTGGCTCAAGCCTGTAATCCCAGCACTTTGGGAGGCCAAGGCGGGTGGATCACGAGGTCAAGAGATCGAGACCATCCTGGTCAACATGGTGAAACCCCGTCTCTACTAAAA
>NW_016107580.1:2696089-2708985 GCF_001604975.1 Cebus imitator | reverse complement strand
TGCACTCCAGCCTGGGTAACAAGAGTGAAACTCTGTCTCCAAAACAAACAAACAAAAAAAAAAACAGTAGGTTTTCTAATATAGAAAACAAAACAGCAGTGTGGCTATCTCTACAGGTACTTAAGTATTCTGTAAAAAGAAATGTGACTAAATCCTAATTGTTTACTGAAAGCTTTCCCCATATTTAGGTTTCCTTAATTATTAAAATTTAATCCCAAAATTTGGAGGCCGAGGTGGGAAGATTGCTTAAGCCCAGGAGTTTAAGATCAGTCTGGGCAAGATGGCAAGACCTCCTCTCTACAAAAAACTTTTATAAATCAGCTGGCTGTGGAGGCATGTGCCTGTAGTCCCAGCTACTCAGGAGGCTGAGGCAGAAGGACCGCTCAAGCCTAGGAGTTTGAGGCTGCAGTAAGCTATGATCATGCCTCTGTGTGATCAGCCTGCGCAACAGGAGACCCCATCTCAAAAAAAAAAAAAAAAAAAATCTCTTAGCTTATCATTTAAACTTAACTAAAAACTTAACGTTAATGGATTCTGGCCAGGCACGGTGGCTCACGTCTGTAATCCCAGCACTTTGGGAGGCCAAGGCAGGAGGATCACCTGAGATCTGCGGTTTGAGACCAGCCTGGCCAACATGGCAAAACCCCGTCTCCACGAAAAATACAAAAATTAGCTGGGCATGGTGGCGCATGCCTGTAATCCCAGCTACAGGAGGTTAAGGCAGGAGAATCATCTGAAACCAGGAGGCAGAAGTTGTGGTTGCAGTGAGCCGAAACGGCACCACTGCACTCCAGCCTGGGTGACAAAGTAAGACTCTGTCTCAAAAAAAAAAAAAAAAATTAATGGATTTTACAAGAAGCTCTACCTTCCTTTGTTAATAACCATACCTATTGTTAAAAACAAAAACTTTAGCACTGTTAACAAAAGGGTTTTCTGAAAGCAATATTAACTCATCTGCAGCATTTCATTTTTGGGACAAATAAATCTATAAAGAACTGGACATGTGTCTATTTTAATAAAAAAAAAATAGAGGCCAGGCACGGTGGCTCACACCGATAATCCCAACACTTTGGGAGGTCGAGGCGGGCAGATCACGAGGTCAGGAGTTTGAGACCAGTCTGGCCAACATGGTGAAACCTTGTCTCTACTAAAAATACAAAAAACTTAGCCAGGTGTGGTGGCACATGCTTGTAATCCCAGCTACTCAGAAGGCTGAGGCAGGAAAGTCGCTTGAACCTGGGAGGCAGAGGTTGCAGTAAGCCGAGACTGCTCCATTGTACTCCAGCCTAGGTGACAGAGCAAGACTCTGTCTCAAAAAAAAAAAAAAAAAGAAAGAAAAGAAACAGTGGTTCAAGAAAGGTCTTAATGGGGCCAGTTCCTTAAGATAGCCAAGCTTTTCCCTAAACAATGAGGAGGCTGTAGAGGCCATATTTGATTCAGCATTACTTAAAGTAGAAGCCATGACAATAGCTGTTTTTCCTCACAGGCCTCCTCCAAAGGCCCTATCTTTTTTTGTTATTGTTTTTTGAGACGGAGTCTCGCCCTGTCGCCCAGGCTGGGGTGCAATGGTGCGATCTCGGCTCACTGCAACCTCTGCCTCCTGGGTTTAAGCGATTCTCCTGACTCAGCCTCCGGAGTAGCTGGGACTACAGGCACATGCTACCACACCCAGCTAATTTTTTGTATTTTTAGTAGAGACAGGGTTTCACTGTTAGCCAGGATGGTCTCAATCTCCTGACCTTGTGATCCGCCTGCCTCAGCCTCCCAAAGTGCTGGGATGACAGGCGTGAGCCACCACGTTCGGACCGGAAGGGCCCTATCTTGTTACATTTCCCTTCTACCGGATTCTGTTTTGTTCTCTACTGCTTTGACATTTTCTGCTAATTTAATCAGATTTTTTTCATCTTTTATCAACCTCTCCAATCTCAATCCATCCTATGTATTACTAAAACAGATCATTACGTGTCTAAGTTTCTTAGCACAGGGCTTGACCCATACACTCAATACACATCAGTTACCACTGTTTTGTTACCAGAATAATTTTCCTAAAGCACAATTCTAACTGGTCTTGCCATTTCTCTGATCAAAAGCTTCTAATGGTCTTCACTGATGACAAGGGGCTGTATTAGAGCAGAATGGAGGTAGCAGAGTAAACTAGAATGAGTACCACCTTTTCAACGAGTAGCTATTGGTTAAGATAATGGCTGTGCCTCCAACTACTTCAGTGGAGGTTAAATTAATCTTTCTAGAGCTCATTATCATCATCTGTAAAATGGGTATGATATCTACTTTCCAGAGTTTATAAGAATTACAAAAGAGTAAATGATATCATATATACAAAGCAGCTAGCACATATAGTAGGTATTTAACAAATTCTGATTTTCCTTCCCCATGTAATAACTTAACCTGCGTTAGCCTAACTGACTCCATCTCAGCAGTAAGCTCCAGCCTAACTTCTCCCTCCCCGCCACAGCCCCTACAGGTGCATAGCTGGGTCATGCTGCACTTAAAAGCCTTGAAGTGTTAAAGTTTGAAGCACACTGTTCTTCACACCTGTAACCACTGTAACCGTATCCTGCTTGGCAAGTCTACCTGCTGTTGTGAATACCCTGCTGTTGTGACTGATTGTATGGAAAGTTCCCCCTGCTACTCTCCTTGATGACCATATGGAAATACCCTTAGCAACCAACAATCCTGGAAATCTCCTCCCCCCTGGTTACCAGCTTCCTTATCTAACTTGCTTGTTCTGCTTCAGTAAAACTCTGCTTCAGCTACGTATCCCCTCCTCTACCTAAATCAAGGTATAAAAGATAACTAAGCCCCTTCCTTGGGGCCGAGAGAATTTTGAGTGTTAGCTGTCTCTCAGTCACTGGCAAATAAAGGACTCTTAATTTGGAACTCAGAGCGTGGCGCATTCCTTCTGACTCGCTCGGTTACAACACCCACAAATTAAATTCCTAAACAACTAGATTCTATAATCTAACCCAAAAGTACCTCTTCACACTACTTTCCCGTTACATACCATTCATCCAGCCAAACTAGGGTTTTCACCATGCTTTGAACCTGACTTTTACCTTCTTGCTTCTATGCCTATGTTTATCCTACAGTGGCTTTGCTTTCCTCTCTTAACTTCACATATCTAAATCCAGCCAATCCTTCAAGGCCCAGGCCAAATACTGCCCCCACACCCCCAAAGCATCTTCTCATGCCACTCCCCATGCCTGTAAAACACACTGCTTGAGCCTCTTTAATTGCACTTACCACACTTGGCCTTATTCAAGACTTGTATTAATGTGTCTTATAGCCTGTATTTAAATGAATTGGGAAACAAAAACAGGTAACATCTTCCACTAAGCACCATCTCTACCCGATTTTATCTGGTGCTGACTGAAACCTATATTTCATATCTGAGAACACGAAAAGCAGCCTCTAACATCCAAAAGTTGGCCTGATATTATCAGCTAGGCACTGATACTGCAATGAGCTTGCTTGGTACTCAAAGATAAGTTGTGGTATTCTCCTGTTACACATAAGCAATTTCAGAACACCAGCATTAGACAAGGCCATTCTGTGATCATGATGGATCAAGAAAAAAGCAAGACCACTCTGTAATCTGTCTGAACATTAACAAAACATGAACACTGCCCAAGCCACACAAAATACCTAATATCCCCTAGTGCTGGGTAATATGAATGATGGGGCTTCTTTATCAATTACAGCTTTAGCCTTTCTCTAGTTGGCCCTCCCCTTAGATAAACTGTTAAGATACCAGTCATAGAATTTGCCTTACTTCCTGAAAGCATTTAATTCAGAGCAAAGCACCACATCCTTAAACCATCCTCCAGATCACCTAACACAAACCCAAAACCTATAATGACCTTTTCTAACAGTGCCTTATTGAGACACCCCACGATTTCCCATGGTGTGCATTCTCCCTTGCTGCAACAAGTAATACACTCAACTTGTTCAACTACAGGTATGCTCCTGGTGGTCTCTGGCTGGAAGACAAACTAAGAACTTCTTGAATAAAGGTCCAGTGTTTTATTCATGTTTGGGTCCCCCACAGGGCAGGCTCTGGATCTTGCATGCTATATCTTGGCTGAACTGATCTGGATGAATTATACTGCAAGTGTTAGTCATCAATAGAATCTCAAAATCCTGCCCAGTCACTTTTAAAGCTAAAAATAGTTTTTTACTTCATTATCCTGCCAGTTTTCAATTTCACAGTTTCAAGAATAGAAACTGGCAATTAGGATGACTGATCAAGCAAGGTGTTCCATACCCACTTACCTATAAGTTTCTAAACTTGAAAAAATGCCTAATTTTACATGCATTCACGGGCTCTCAAATTGTCTATTGTTTTCTGTTCATTTCTATAATACATGAACAGAAAAATGACTCTTGGAAATCAAAATGACTTCCTAAACTCTCTGTCCTTGAATATTCCTTCAGAGGAGATTTCTGATGCTCCATTAGGGAAAATAAACAGTAAGCAACCAAAATAATATCTTTATCTTCAGGCACTTACATACCAACACATAAGAAGCTAGTTTAAGATAACAAAGAATTACGTATGTGCATGTGTGTCATACATGTATATGTGCATATGTTTACATACACATATACACATATCTGTATATTTTCACATCTCAGAGAGATTAAGACTCAGTGGGACATGACTTATTTAGGAGAACATTGTGACAAAGGGTCTGTGCTATTCCACAGGAACAGGGGCATTGGAGAGGGGCTAGCAAGGAATTTTATCTATCTATCTAACTACCTCTCTCTCTCTCTCTCTCTCTCTCTATTTATTTGAGACGTATTCTCACTTTGTCACCTAGGCTGGAGTGCAGTGGCATGATCTCGGCTCACTGCAACTTTTGCCTCTGGGTTCAATTTCTGCCTCAGCCTCCCGAGTAGCTGGGACTACAGGCGCACACCACCACGTCCAGCTAATTTTTGTATTTTTGGTAGAGACGGGGTTTTACCATATTGGCCAGGGTGGTCTTGAACTACTAACCTTGTGATCTGCCTGCCTCAGCCTCCCAAAGTGTTGGAATTACAGGCATGAGCCACCATGCCCGGTCAGGAACCCTATTTATAAGCATTCAGGCAGGGTCAGCAGGAGTGATGCGCAGATACAATGCTACTGTGGGAACACCAAAGGAACACCAAAGGTTCCTAGCCAAGTGGAAGTAGATAGGACTCTCTTGAGGCCAACTCTAGCACAGAGCAGCACACTGTCATCTTGGTGGACTTCAACTACCTTGGAACCTATTCAAACTCTCATTAGGCTAACAATGAAACAACTGACAAGTTCTTGACCAAGTGTGCTGACATTTTTATGTTCCATAGATACACAGGGAGAGCAGAGGAACTGCTACTCCGACCAAAGAAGAAACTGGTTGACGAAATGAAAGGGTAACCTCAGGAGAAAGACATCTTAGTATTTTTGACATAAAGTAGGAATCGTGTAACACAAGCTCTAGGAAGCCAGCGTTAAGAAGTTTTTTGTTTTTTTGTTTTGAGATGGAGTCTCACGCTGTCACCCAGGCTGGAGGGCAGTGGTGTGATCTCAGCTCATTGCCTCCCAGGTTCAAAAGATTCTCCTGCCTCAGCCTCTCGAGTAGCTGGGACCACAGACATGCAACACCTCACCTGGCTAATTTTTGGATTTTTAGTAGAGACAGGGATTTGCCATGTTGGCCAGGCTGGTCTTGAACTCCTGACCTCAGGTGATCTGTCTGCCTCAGCCTCCCAAAGTGCTAGGATTACGGGTGTGAGCCACCGTGCCTGGCCCAGAGTTAAGAAGTTTTGAAAACAGACATAAAGCCATAGGATGAGACCCTTTCTGAGAGGAAAGCCCTTAAAATGCATTTCTATACGGGCACTTCGAAAATTCTCAAGTAGATAGGAACGACGAGGGAAAAAAAAAGTAGATGTGCAGGACAGAAAAGATGAAAAGACAGGCACTGGGCAATCAGCATGAAAGAATGGCAAGACTCCCAGAGTGACACGAGGAGGCCAAGGCCCAAAATAAATGCAGATTTACAAAAAGACTAGCAAAGCCCAAAGGGGTATTTTTAGTGATGTTTAGAGAAAAGAGGCAATTTTCCTTAAGATAAAATGTAATGCTGAGAAAACAGAGCTTGCCAACCTCCATTTTGCTTCTACATCTAAAGGGATAAATTTTTGGTTCAGTTGAGAATTAACAATCCTAAGGACAAAAGTAAAGTCCCAGAGGAGGATAAATTCAAGCCTATTCACTAAATAATTTCTATCAAGAGAACTGGGTAAACGTGCAAATAAGGTCACTGAACTAAAGAAAAATTTAAGAAATTATATTGATAAAAAGTGAAATCTTAAAAGAATTAAGATAGAGAACTACTGTTCCAGTCTGCGGAAAGTAGAAAGCGGATGACAAACTCAACAAACTATAGAGACGTGAACTTGCTGTAACTCTTGGGCTAGATTCTAAAAAGGATTCTTCCATTTTTTTTAATGGATATGGAAGAGAAGAGAAAGTACTTTTTTTCTGATTATAAAAGAAATGCATACCTATGGAAAATTAAGAAAGTACAGAAAAATTTAAAGAATAACAACCCCTCATAATTACATGATCTAAAAATAACCACTGTTAAAATGTTGACATCTTTCTAGTGAATATGAATATATGTCTTTACTTTTCACTTGTATCATACAATGTTCCATATCATTTAAAACTTCATGAATATAAATTACTGAATTCATAATAGTCTATCACATGGATGCATGACCATTCATGTAACCGTAATGAATGTAATAATAAGGTAATGGCTTACAAATGCTAATAGAGGAAGTCACGATCCCTAGGAGCCAGCACTCATTAATTAACTCATTCTTTTACTTGTTCAATAAATATTTATTGTCTACTTACATGCAGGCCTCTTCTAAAGCTGGACACACAGCCATGAACACAACAAATATAAATCCTTATCCTCACGGAGCCTCCTTTCTAAGTAGGAAAAGAGACAGTAAACAAGAAAGTGATAAATACTAAGGAGAAAAAAATAAGGCAGGGAGAAAGGGTAAGACTGTGTTGGAAGTTAAGATTTCAGCTGAAATGGCCAGAGAAGGCATCAGGAAATATCATTTGAGAGAAAACATGAAGATGAAGGAAAAGGAACATGGATATCCAAAAGAAGAGCATTTCAAGCAATGGAAACAGCAAATGCAAAGGCACTGAGGTAGGAGTATGCTTGCATATTCAAGGAACAGTAAGGAGGCAGCCAGTGTGGCCACAACAAAGTGAAAAAGATGGAAAAATAGAAGCAAATGGGGAAGAAGATTATATAGGGCCTTTGAGATCATGTATAGGCTATCTTTTCATCTGAGCCAGGAAGCCACTGGAGAGTTTTCAGGAGGGGAGAGACGTGAGTTGACCTAAGCTTTAACATGATACTATGGCTGCTGTATTGAGAATAGACTGAAGGGAGGAAGGAAGAAGCAGGCAAACCAGAGTCACAGAGTAAGATGGAAAAGAGCAAACAAATAACCATCTGGTTGAATGGCCCTAAACAAAAGGTTTCCATGAATAGACTGGTGTGATGCTAAAAGCAGTTTTAAATGACTAATACATTTAAAAAAATAATTTGACCTATCAAGAAAACATGCTGAGGCCGGGCATGGTGGCTCAATCCTGTCATTTCAGTACTTTAGGAGGCCAAGGTGGGAGGATCCTCTGAGGTCAGGAGTTCGAGACCTGTCTGGCCAACATGGTGAAACCCTGCCTCTATTAAAAATACAAAAAAATTAGCCAGGCATGGTGGTGGGTGCCTGCAATGCCAGCTACTCAGAAGGCTGAAGCAGGAGAATCACTTGAACCTGGGAGGCAGAGGTTGCAATGAACTGAGATCATGCCACTGCACTCCAGCCTGAGTGACAGAGACTCAGAGACTCCAAGATCGTGCCACTGCACTCCAGCCCAATACTCCATCTCAAAAAAACAAAACAAAACAAAAGCAAAAAGAGGAAACATGCTGATCATAATCAAACGTAAAATTGTAAAAAAAGAAAGAAAAAAGAAAAGTTAAAACATGTTGGGAAAAATTTGAACACCAACTAGCTATTTAATGACATTAAAGAAGTATTGATTTTTTAGGTGTGATAATAGTATTGTGGCTATATTTCAATAAGAATCCATTTTTAGAGATGCAAGACTGAAGCATTTAAGGATGAAATGATCCAATGTTTAGGATTTGCTTCAAAATCATCCAGTGAATGGAGGGGAAAGTGGGTGGGGATACCTAGGATACAAGACCATGTATTGATGGTTGCTGAAGTAGGGTAATGTGGATTCATTTTACTACTCTCTCAACTTATGTTTGAAAATGTCTTTGGCCGGGCGCAGTGGCTCATGCCTGTAATTCTAGCACTTTGGGAGGCCAAGGTGGGTGGATCACCTGAGGTCAGGAGTTCAAGACCAGCCTGGCCATCACGGCAAATCCCCATCTTTAAAAAAAAAGAAAATGTCTTTAACAAAAAGTTTTTTTAAAATCAAGCATGACACACACCTAAGAAATGGTAAACAAACACACGGAATGAAACAATGAATGCTCTGAAAAAATTTCAATAGCTAGAATTCTTGGCCATATTAAACAGATAAAATGCAATAGGGAAGACTACAAAGTCCTATATTTGGTTCCAAAGCATCAAGTGAACAGTAGAAAAATGAACAAAACCTAGATGAACAGCTCCTATTAAAAATAAAAAAAGGCTTAGAATTATACTAAACAGCAAAGTCAGCAAATAAAATGCTAAAAACTAAAGCAATCCCCAGAAAGCATTAAGGATATAATTTAAAAAAAAGAGAAGGGTGCAGGGAAACAATAGATTGTTCTTTCATGAACTGTCTTAGATGTGCAGTTATTTGCAGTTCTAAGAGCCTCTTCTAAGAGGGCTGTGTTCAAATACTTGCAACTAGGTCATACCAGGAAGGAATGAGGGAGCTAGGGATATTAACACAGGAAAGAAGACTGAAGAAAGGGACATACTACTACTTTTCCAATTCCTGAATTAATCATCTTATACCTGTAAACCAAAAAGTATCTGGGACAGGCCTCAATCAATTTAGAAGTTCATTTTGCCAACATTAAGGAAACACCCAGGAGAGAGTTCTGTGTCTTTCTCCAAAGATGATTTTGAGAGCTTCAATATTTCAAGGGGAAAAGTGAGCTGGAGGGGAAAGAAAGGTATGGTAATCCATATGTTGCAAGAGAAAAGGTGCAGGTAGGGGAACAGTCAATTGTGTATTCATCTGGTGCTCAGTAAACAGGCACTTTGCATAAGATAAGGTGAATCTATAGTAGCTACCTGTGGAGATATTTAATCTTTTATCTGTAGCTACCTGCTTAGGAACAAAAGGAAAGGCAGTTTCTTGCATGACTCAGCTTTCAGCTTTATTTTTTCCTTCAGGCATAGTGAACTGGGGTCCCAAGGTTTTATTTTCCTTTCACACACCTTTAATCTACTTTTCCTCCATTCCTATTTTGGCAAAGGACATCATCATCTAACCTTTCACCTAAACCTGAGAACAATCCAGATGTCTCCCTCTCCCTCACCTTCCAATTCTATTTTAAAATGTCTCTTTTTTTTTTTTTTGAGACGGAGTTTCGCTGTTGTTGCCCAGTCTGGAGTGCAATGGCACGATCCCAACTCACCACAACCTCCGCCTCCTGGGTTCAAGCAATTCTCCTGCCTCAGCCTCCCGAGTAGCTGGGACTACAGGCACGCACCATCATGCTGAGCTAATTTTTGTATTTTCAGCAGAGACGGGGTTTCACCCTGTTGACCAGGATGGTCTCGATCTCCTGACCTCGTGATCCACCCGCCTCGGCCTCCCAAAGTGCTGGAATCACAGGAGTGAGCCACCGCGCCCAGCCTAAAATGTCTCTTAAAATTGTTCTCTTCCTTCCAATCTATCCACTGATAACCTTTCTTGCTCTAATCTCCCTATTTCCCTTTGGGAACTCCTCTCAACTCCAGAGTGGGTTCATCAGCCTATTCTTTCTACCCACAACACCACAAGTTAACTTAATTCAAGCCATTAATGTGAGTGGATATGTTTGCTGGAACTTCTGGCAAAGAATCTGGGGAGTGGGGTTGGAAGATGAGAGTGAAGGAAGACTTAAAAGAAGCCTGGAGCTGTGCCCAGCAAAGTGCTGTAATCCCAGTACTTAAGAGGCTGATGTGGGACAATGACTTGAGGCCAGGAGTTCCAGGCCAGCTCTACATACATACATATATACATACATATATAAATGAGGCACTCTCACTTTCTCTGGGTAATGAATGACATGAGAGGAGGTAATGTCTGAAACTGTTGCAACCACTGTTACTACCCTGAGGGAGCAGCCAGAGTACAGAACCAACTTCAGAATGAACCCAGAGTATAAAGAACAGAAAATAAGAGCTGGAGCCCCGATGTGACAACTGAGAGTCTCTCGATCATACCACACTGGAAGACAGTTCTAACACAGGGTCTTTACATTTACACAAGTCAATACGTTCTCTTTCTGTCTTAAGACAAGTCAAGGTGACTTTTCTGTCACTTGTCACAAGCATCCTAACAGATGAGCCCAATGACATCGACTTGGTGATGCTCATGGTGTCTCAACTGGATGACTACAACAATCTTCTCTCTGAAGAAATCCTCACAGTGCAGTGTCTACACTGCTGCCAGGCTGTCCTTTCTAAAACCACGTTAAATGTTTCTCTTCTACTTACATACTTAATGATGCCTCATCTTCCTTTAGAATAAAACCCAAACTCCTTAAGTATAATAGAAAAAAAACTTCACGATTTGGCCCATGCCAACTTCTCTGGAGTCTTCTCTCACACTCTATGGATACTTCAAGGCTCTATGTTTCTTTTTTTTTTTTTTCCTTTTTTCTTTTTTTTAGACAGAGTCTTGCTCTGTCACCCAGGCTAGAGTACAGTGGCGTGATCTTAGCTCACTGCAACCTCCATCTCCTAGGTTTAAGCGATTCTCCTGCTTCAGCCTCCCAAGTAGCTGGAATTGCAGGGGCACACCACCAAACCTGGCTAATCTTTATGTTTTTAGTAGAGACAGGGTTTTTCCATGTTGGCCAGGCTGATCTGAAACTCCTGGTCTCATGGAATCTGCCTGCCTTGGCCTTCCCAAGTGCTGGGATTGTATAGACATGAGCCACTGCACCTGGCCCTAATGCTCTGTGTTTCTTTGCTCTGTGTTTCTTCTGTCTAGAATGCCCTTTTCATCTGGAAAATTTAAAAAACAAAGCAAAACAAAACATTTCAAGAGTTTCCTCCTCAATTTAGACAAGAAAGGCAGAGCTGGATTAACATCTAAATTTCAATTAATGTAATATGCCACATCTATATAAAGGACAAAACACACATGATCATCTCAACATACATAGAAAAAAGTATTTGATAAAATTCAACACCCCTTCATAATGAAAAACACTCAACAAATATGAATAAAAGGGAACTTCCTCAACCTGATAAAAGGCATCTACAAAATGCCCCCAGATAACATTACATATACTGGCATGAAAGCTTTCTTCTTAAGATCAAGGACAATAAGGGATGTTTGCTCTTAACACTTCTATTCAACATTGTAGTAAAGGTTACAGCTAGAGCAGTTAAGCAAAAAAAGTAAAAATAAAAATAAAAGGCATTCAGGTAAAAAAAAAAAAAGTAAAACTATATATACAGATAACAAGTTCAGCAAGGTGACAAAATACAGTATCAATATGCAAAAACTAATTGTCTATATGCTAGAACAATCTGAAAACAAAATTTATAATAGCATTAAAGAATAAAATACTTATGAATATATTTAACAAAATAAGACTTTCACACTAAAAACTACAACCTCCTTTAAAAGAAATTAAAGATGTAGATAAATAAAAAAGAAATCATGTGTTCATAGACTCTGTCAAAATCCCAGCTGGCATTTTTTTTTTTTTTGGCAGAAATTAATGTGATAATCCTAAAATTCATATGGAAATGCTAGGTCGACCCAGAATAGCCAAAACGTCTTGAAAAAGAACAAAGTTGGAGGACACATTTCATGATTTCAAAACTTACAAAGCTACAATAATTAAGACAGCATGGTACTAGCATAAGGATAACCGTATAGATTATGTAATATAATTGGGAGCCCACAAATAAACTCTTACATTTAGAGTCAATTGATTTGACGTGGGTGCCAAAACAATTCAATGAGAATTTTGTCTTTTCAACAAATGATGCTAGGGCAACTATATATCCACGTGAAGCTGGACTCCTACCTTACCCATATACACAAATTAATTCAAAGGGATCAAAGACTTAACTGAAGGAGCAAAAACTACAACACTTGAAAACATAGGCAAAAATCTTCATAACCTTGGTTTTGGCAGTTTGTCTCAGATATAACACCAAAAGCAGAAGAAACAAAAGAAAAAGGTAGAAAAACTGGACTTCATCAATATTTAATACTTTTCTTATTTAAAGGGCACCATCAAGAAAGTGAAGGTAACCACTTAATGGAAGAAAACATTTGCAAATCATGTATCTGATAACAGACCTGTACCAAGAATATACAAATAACTCTTAAACTCAACGATAAAAAGACAAGAGGCTAACTGTGGTGGCTCACACCTGTAATCCCATTGCTTCAGGAGGCCAAGGTGGGAGGGTCACTTGAGACCAGGAGTTCAAAACCAGTCTGGGCAACATAGTGAGAGCCTCATCTCTGCAAAAAATTTTTAAAAATTAGCCATGGGCCGGGAGCGGTGGCTCACGCCTGTAATCCCAGCACTTTGGGAGGCCGAGGCGGGTGGATCATGAGGTCAAGAGATCGAGACCATCCTGGTCAACATGGTGAAACC
>NW_016107580.1:2692332-2694999 GCF_001604975.1 Cebus imitator | reverse complement strand
ACTGTACTCCAGCCTGGGCAACAGAGACTCTGTCTAAAAAAAAAAGAAAGTATTCAGCCATAAAAAGAAATACTGCTACATGCTACAACATGGATGAACCTTGAAAACATTATGCTAGTTAAAAGACGTCAGTCACAAAAGATTAGATACTGTATGATTCCGTTTACATGAAATGTCCAGAACAGGCAAACTTATAGAGACATAAAGTAGATCAGTGGTTGCCTAAGGCTGGAAGTGGGGTGGGGCATTTGTTGAGTGATAACTAAAAAGTATGGGGTTTGAGGGGATGACGAAATTTTCTAAAATTGATGTGGTGATGACTGCACAACTCTGAATATTCTAAAACCCCATAAATGATATACTTTAAGTGGGGAATTGTATGATATGTAAATTAATCACAAGAAAGCTGTTTTCCCAAAATAAAATTAAAAATAAAAATAAAACTTCCCTCCTCTATGCTCTATGAAGCTCTTCTTCTTCTTTTATTTTTCTTTTTTTAAGGCAGGGTCTCACCCTGTTGCCCAGGCTGCAACACAATCACACCTCACTAGTCTTCACCTCCAGACCTCAAGCAATCCTCCCACCTCAGCCTACAGCATAACTGGGGCTACAGGTGCACACCATCATGCCCAGCTAATTGAAAAAAACATTTTTTGTTGAGATTGGGGTCTCATTATGCTGCCCAGGCTGGTCTCAAAGTCCTAGGCTCAAGCAATCCTTCCACCTCAGCCTCTCAAAGTGCTGGGATTATAGGCATGAGCTGTCGCAGCTGGTTATGAAACCCCTTTTTATTTATTTATTTTTTTGACACTGAGTCTCGCTCTGTCACCCAGGCTGAAATGCAGTGGCATGATCTCGGCCCACTGTCACCTCCACCTCCTGGGTTCAAGCAATTCTTCTGCCTCAGCTTCCTAAGTAGCTGGGACTACAGGTGTGTGCCAACACGCCCAGCTAATTTTTTGTATTTTTAGTAGAGATGGGGTTTCACCGTGTTAGCCAGGATGGTCTTAATCTCCTGATCTCGTGATCCACCTGCCTTGGCCTCCCAAAGTGCTGGGATTACAGGCGTGAGCCACTGCGCCCGGCCTGAAATCCTTCTTAAGTCTTAACACTGACTATTGCATACATGTCTCCATTGTTCCCTGTGCAGACCTGAGTTAACACTCTTGCATTTATCTGTTTTCCTTTACTACGGATTTGGCTCATTTTTTCTTGGAATACACAGTGCCTGTACACTGTGTGCATAGTACGTGATACAGTACATGATAAATATTTGTTTAAAGATTATCTTAAAAGCTCTCATGTGGAAAGGGAACTGTGCTTGTTTCATGCACATCAATGAGCAAACATGGAAGACATAATGACATGTATTTTTAAGAATTTTCAAATACTCAGGGTTATTCCTTTCTTCAAAGTAGGGATTTCTGGGTTCTGCAAATTCTCTGAACTGATGCTGAAATTCTGAGTATATTTACAAAGGATATGTACATTTTTCTAGAGAGAAAATACAGTTTTAGGCTGAGTGCAGTGGCTCACACCAGTAATCCTAGCACTTTGGAAGGTGAGGCAGAAGGATCACTTGAGCCCATGAATTTGACACCAGCCTGAGCAATATGATGAGACCCCCATCTCTACAAAAAAAATTTTTTTTAATTAGACAGGTGTGGTAGCATGTACCTGTAGTCCCAGCCACTTGGGAGGCTGAGGAGGATCAGTTGAACCCTGGCAGTAGAGGCTGCAATGAGCTGTGCTCATGACTCTATAGTCCAGCCTGGGTGACAGAGCGAGACCCAGGGAAAGGGAAAGGGGGCAAGAAAGAGAGGAAGATATGAAAAGAGGGAGGAAGAGAGGGAGGGAGGGGAAAGAAGGAAAGAAAGAGAGACAGTGAGAAAGAAAGAAAAGGAAGAAAAGAGAGAGAGAAGGAAGAGAACAGAAGAGAAGAGAAAGAAAGAAAAAAAGAAATATAGCTTTAGAAAGAAAGAAAATAGCTTTTATCAGATTATCAAAGGGGTATGTAACCCCAAAATAGGATTCATTGCTACAATTTTCAGTTACTGGAATATATCATTCAAGGTAAGTTTTTTTTCCTAGGTTATACTACTTCAGTACCTTCTCTTTCCCAAAAACAGAATTTACAATATTAGTAGCTTAATAATCTTAAATTTCAAGTATTTATTGACTGCCCATTATGTGCTAAGTACTAAAGAAATAGTGGTAGGACAGATCCAAGATGGCTGATTAGGTGCAGCTCAGGATTGCAGCTCCCAGCGAATCGTGGAGGGTGAGTGGATGCTGCATTTCCAGATGGATTTTTATTGCCCAGAGACCAGGAAATTCCCAGGCAGAGAAGCCCCACGGGTCACCAATGTGGCTGTTTTGGCCAGCACAGTGGGTCTCTGCACAAAATACATGGGTCCAGGCGCTGTTTTAGCTGGCGACTGCAGCTCCTGGGAGACAGAGTTGCCCATTCAACTGATAAAAAAGGGGACTGAAACAGGGAGCCAGGCCAGGAGATTCCTGGGCAAAAAAGCGCCACGAATCTCAGCGCAGCTATTTCAGCCAGCGCAGTGGGTCGCCGCACGGGAAATCACACATATACTGGTGCCTTTTCAACAGGCAACTGGAACACCTGGGAGACAGAGTCACCCGTTCAACAGAAAAAAAAAA
>NW_016107580.1:2663178-2690517 GCF_001604975.1 Cebus imitator | reverse complement strand
TAGACCAATGGAACAGAACAGAGGCCTCGGAGGCAACACCACACATCTACAACCATGTGATCTTTGGCAAACCTGACAAAAACAAGCAATGGGGAAAGGATTCCCTGTTTAATAAATGGTGTTGGGAAAACCGTCTAGCCATGTGCAGAAAGCAGAAACTGGACACCTTCCTGACACCTTACACTAAAATTAACTCCAGATGGATGAAAGACTTAAACATAAGACCTAATACCATTAAAACCCTAGAAGAAAATCTAGGGAAAACCATTCAGGACATAGGCATAGGCAAAGACCTGATGACCAAAACACCAAAAGCATTGGCAACAAAAGCCAAAAGAGACAAATGGGACCTAATCAAACTCCACAGCTTCTGCACAGCAAAAGATAACACTCATTAGAGTGAATCGGCAACCAATGGAGTGGGGAAAATTTTTTGCCAGCTACCCATCTGACAAAGGGCTGCTAGCCAGAATCTACAAAGAACTAAAACAGATTTACAAGGAAAAAAAAAGCCCATTCAAAAGTGGGGAAGGATATGCCTTCTTTACAAAAGAAGACATACATGAGGCCAAAAAACATATGAAAAAATGCTCAACATCACTGGTCGTTAGAGAAATGAAAATCAAAACTACCTTGAGATACCATCTCACGCCAGTTAGAATGGCGATCATTAAAAAATCTGGAGACAACAGATGCTGGAGAGGATGTGGAGAAATAGGAACACTTTTACACCGCTGGTGGGAGTGTAAATTAGTTCAACCATTGTGGAAGACAATGTGGCGATTCCTTAAGAACCTAGAAATAGAAATTCCATTTGACCCAGCAATTCCATTACTGGGTATATATCCAAAGGATTATAAATCGTTCTATTATAAGGACACATGCACACGAATGTTCATTGCAGCACTGTTTACAATAGCAAAGACTTGGAACCAACCCAAATGCCCATTGATGATAGACTGGACGGGAAAATGTGGCACATATACACATGGAATACTATGCAGCCATCAAAAACGATGAGTTTGTGTCCTTTGTAGGGATATGGATGAACTTGGAAACCATCATTCTCAGCAAACTGACACAAGAGCAGAAAATCAAACACCGCATGTTCTCACTTACAGGTGGGTGTTGAACAACGAGAACACATGGACACAGGGAGGGGAGTATCACACACTGGGGTCTGTCAGGGGGGAAATAGGGGAGGGACAGCGGAGGGTGGGGAGTTGGGGAGAGACAGCATGGGGAGAAATGCCAGATATAGGTAATGGGGAGGAAGGCAGCAAATCACACTGCCATGTGTGTACCTATGCAACAATCTTGCATATTCTTCACATGTACCCCAAAACCTAAAATGCAATAAAAAAAAATAAAAATAAAAATAAAAAGAACAAGGAACAATGCTTAAAGAGGTGTTAAGGCTGTCAGTTACTGAAGCCAAGCTGCACGAGATAGGGGATGAATCACAACCCTGCTTACACCTTGCAGCTTCACTATATCAGTGGCAACAAACAATGAGTGCCTGTGCTTGCCTCTGCTCACATCATCTCCCTCCACCAACAGGCAAGTTAATTATGCAAATAAAGGCGGCAGCTGTTGTGCAGTTGAAAGAGCCTGGTCGCAGTAACTGGTAATCTTTTGCAGACCCGTAAAAATGGAGTTGAAGAAACAGCTCTAAATTGGCACCATTTGTGCAGATGTAAGTTTCCTACTTACATTATAAAAATAAATAAATAAATGAAAGTAGAAAAAAAAAAGAAATAGTAGTAAGAAAGACAAAGTCCCTGCCCTTGCAAACCTACATTCTAGAAGGCGGAGACAAATAAACAATTAAACACTTAAGAATATTCCATATCATATAATGATGTCTACCATGGAAAATATAAAACATGATAAAATAGGGAATGTTGGGAGAGGAAATAATTATTTTAGTTAGGGTCATTAGGGGAAGTGTCTCCGAGGAGCTTTCATTTGAGCAGAAATCTGAATGATGAGAAGGGCACGGAGGGAAGAGAACAGCACTTCAGGAATAAAGGGAACTGAAAATACAAAGATCCTAAGATGAGAACGCTGAATACCAACACTTGAGTTCTCATGGGAACAACCCATGTCTAATCTCCACTCCACGCTTTCTACAACGTTCAGAAGTGTGTCTCTCACTCACATTCAATACTACTTGTTCAAGATAATTCACCATAATGGAAAGACAAGTTAAAAAAAAAAAACTGTTTTAGAAGAATCTTCACTATTCAGGATCATCATGAATTTACTCTTCTTCAAGGCAGATAAATTAACAAAGTAGGTAAAAATCTTTGGGATTTTCAATAAGACAGAAAGAAAAAAAAGAACAAATATGGAAAGATGTTTTAGAAGTCTCTTCCAGGTGGATAATCTTACAATCTTACAAGCATAAAGATTATCAGGCAAATTCTGTAAACAGAATTATCTGTGTTCAATCAGCCTTCCAACCCTAAAGGGTGGTGCTTTACATTTACAGTGTGTAGGACGCTAAAGGAATGGAACTACAGCCAATGTGCATAAAGCAGAGGGAAGTGGATTCGAGTTCAAAAGGAGCTGTCCAGCAACCAACAGTTTGAACACTACTGGAAGTGTTCAGACACCGTAAAACCATATCTTAAAGACGTTACAAGGATAATTTACAGGAGAAAGTTACGAGTAGAGCTTCATGACCTGTAGAGAATTGTTCTGGTTCCTCCTCCCACCCTTCAGCACCATGCCTTTACATTCATTCTGTAAAAGCTCCCCAGTTCAGCTAAGAGGATGAATTTTTAAACACCACATACATCAGGCCAACAACAAAGAATTAACAGACAAATACTGCTTCAATAAGGGGAACGTAATAATTTGTTTCAGTAACTAAAACTGGGGTTATTAAAACCTTCAAGATATATTTTTAAAGGCACAAGAAGAGCCTGAAGCAGTGAGCGCCCAGCACCAGGTTGAAAGAACATAATGAATTAAGGTTTGCTGTACCAATTCCATTTGCCTTGATTTAGCACAAAGCGCGTCAGAAAGTACACGGTAACCCTAAAGAGGGAAACCCAGCTGGGAACCCTTGAACAGATAGTGACAAGATGAGTTAAGCCAGTGGGTGAAGAGAGAAGGGACTGCGCGTAAACGGGAGTGTGCAAGACCACCTAAAGGATGCCCAGACATGCATACATTCCTGGCCCTTCCTGCAGCAGAACCAGCTAGGCCGCCGCCCGCAGACAACCACGGAACCATGGGGACTGGCCCTTCAAAGCCGTCTCGTCCGCCCTCTCCAGCCAGTTTGGTGGATATTTCGGTGAAGGCTGCAGCCTCCCAGAGTCACCCCTCCCTCGAGCAGCGTTCTCCGTACTCGTCGGCGCCAGGCAGCTCAGAGCAAGCTGGCATGCTCTTACCTTCAGGTGTGGGTGGCGGCTCCTGCCGCTTCCCGCGGGACAGGAAGGCCTTGGGCAGCAGTAGCGACAGAGCCAGGACGAGCCCAGAAGCCAGAGCGACTCTCTGCACTGTGGAGTACGCCATGACTGCTCACGGTGGCCGCAGGGGCAGACGCCAGCTGGAACCGGAACCGGAACCGCAGCGCTGGCAGCCTCTCCCGACTCAACCGCGGGCGGCGCGGGCAGCGCGGACGGCGGCGCGCGAGGGACAAGGTGCGCGAAATGCCCGCGCCCCCACCTCCACTGTCCGCAGCTGACCTGCTCTTTCCGCGTGGTTACTCGTCACTATAAATGTTACCCTCGCCTTCCCATTCATACTAACTAAAAACTCCTCCTTCTCCCTCACTCCCCATGTTCGTCTGTTACTGAGTCCTGTGCATTCTACCGCCTATACATCCGGCCGACATACCCGGATCTCCATCCCCACTTACTACCACTGCGCGCCGCTCACCCGTAGACCACAACATCGAGTTCTTCCTCATTTCCATGAACTCACTTTCAGCTTCCACTCATGCCCCTCGCATTCATTCTCCATCTGCAGCCAGGGGCGATAATGCTAAAACACAAGACTAATTTTCTCTCTCTACAGCTTAAAACCTTTTAACTCTCCATTATCTTCAGAACAATAGTCAAACTCCTGTGACCTGAGCACCCTGCATGATCTGGTCTTACCAATGCTCCTTCCAAACTGGATGATGTGCTCTTTCTCTAGCATATTGCCTGTCTAAAGAGAAACTTTGCTCGTCCTGTTCCCACTGCCTGGAAAGTTCTTGACACCATCTCCACTTGTCAAAAACTTCTCTGAAGAACAGCTTAAAAACACTGTATCCCCAAACCTAAAACGCAATTAGAAAAAAAAAAAAATATATATATATATATATATATGTAAACAAAACACTGCTGTCTCGAAACTTTTTCAGTCAGCCTCTCCTTCCTCTACAATCCCACCGGTCTTTGTTACTGTCTGCATTCGTTCGTTTAACATTTTTGAGTTTTTACTATGTATTAGACCCTCAACTTGGTACTGCAGGGTCTGATGAATAAAATGGATCCTCTTTGTAGGGCAGATAATTAGGTAAAAAAAAAAAATCAGGAAATATTCTGGGGCCTGGAGCAGTCTGCTCAACTGGTAGGAGGAAAAGTCAAGAAAAGCTCCTTTGAGAAGGTGAAATTTGAGTTAGCTGTTGAAGAATGAGTAACTTACTAGGCAGACAGGTGAGATGGGTTAGAAAGATATTCCAGGAAAAAGGAGGCCAAAAAACAAAGGTAAAGCTGGAAGCTTCCTGGTGTGTTCAGAAAGGTATTGGTAATTCATTTTGGCGGGGGCAAAGAGTGGTGACAGGACACGAAGTGCACAAATACAGTGCACAGGAGATACATTGTGAAAAGCTTAGGTAGAACTTCCAGTTAAACATGGCATATGTAACATATGCGTTTATCTTTGCTTTCCTGAGACAGTGCCCAAAAATGAAAATAAAGAGATAAAGTGTATAAACTACAAGACTAAATAGAATGATAGAAAACGTGACAGCAGATGAGAAATGTCAATTTTGTAAGATGCACACAACACTGTCCAATAGAAACATAATGCCAGCCACATATGTAATTTAAAATTTTTCAGTAGCCATGTTTGAAAAGTAAAAATAAGTAAAATTTATTTTAATAATATTTTATTTAAAACAAGATATCAAGAACATCATTTCAAATTTGATCAGCACGATAGTGTGGCATATTAGCTGCTACATTGGATAGCGCAGGTGTAGAGCATGAAAAGTTAGATGCCTTGGAGGGAAAGCCTGTAGGAAATAAACTAATTTGCCCCTCAGAACCTGCGCTCTTAAGAATTGGAGGTACGGGGCTTCTTTAAAGCCAAGGATGCAGAGTGGGGCTGAATGAAGGATTGGCTGGAAATCTGATTAAAAGGCAGTTGAGGCTGGATGAAGTGGCTCACACCTATAATCCCAGGGCTTTGGGAGGCCAAGGCTGGAGGATAGCTTCAGACCAGGAGTTCAAGACCAGCCTGGGCAACATAGTGAGAGCCCTAATCTCTACTAAAAAATGTAAAAAATTAAGAAAAATGTAAAAAAATTAGCCAGGCATGGTGGTGTGCGCACATAGTCCCAACTACTCAGGAAGCTGAAATGGGAAGATCACTTGAGCCCAAGAGTTTGAGGCTGCATGAGCTATGATGGTGTGAAAGCACAATTAATTATGATATATGAGACAATAATACCTGAGGGAAGTCAGGAGGGGCACCCACTCCAACCTGGGTGACAGAGTGAGACCCTGTCTCTAACAAAAAAAATTGTTTAATTTTTTTTGAAGCAATGGGTATCTTCTAAATCTCTTTCCTCAATTCATGCAGCCAGATGGGTGCCCCTATTGGCTTCACTCAGGCATTATCATCATTGATGTTATTAAAATCACTAAAAGTTAGAGTACTGACTATGTTTTAGGCATCTTACATATCATAATTAATCCTCCCAATAACTTTAAGAGGTAAGCAATATTATTATATACCTGTTTTACAGGTAAGAAAATGGATGCCCAGAAAACATAATTTACTTGCCAACAATTACACAGTAATACTGGAAGCTATGATTTGAACACAAGCATGCTTACTCAAGAACTTGCCCTCTTAGCTACCAGGTTTACTCTCTGGAGAGGTTTAGTCAGGAAAGCTCTGGACTCCTGGACAATAGGTGCAGCTTAGGGAGCAGGTGACTAATGGGATGTGGTCTCTAAGAGGTACAGAGGAGTCTGGAATGACCTCCCGCCCCACAAAGTCTAGCTTGAGTGACTGGGTAGACATTGATTCTATATAACATGATTTTAAGAACAGAAGAATCAGGTTTGTGGGATCGATGGAGTTCAGATTTTGACTAGTTGGAGTTCCATGAAATATCCAAGTAGAAATACCCAGTTGGATATATGGATCTGGAGCTTAGAAGAGATGTTTGGTGGAAGTCATCAGCCCATCTATAATAAATGAAGCCAGGGAGAAGATGACATTAGTGAGAGCATTCATGTAAAGTTATAAGAAGCCACAATGGAAACCTAGGTGACAACATTATGTTGAAGTTCCCATGTATGAGGACAGAAATGACATGGGAAATAGTGATCCAAGTGCTAAAATCTTTAATGAATGTGGAGTTACTACAAGGCTGGAAGGTGACAGGAACAGAGGAAGTAATGAGCAGCCAGACAACATGCTCTTCTAAGGAGCTGTGGTTTTTAAAGGAAGAAGGGGCAGAAATAATTTGGAAGCAGCAAGGAGGAACAAGTTCGGAATCTATTCTATTCCCAGGCTTTCAGCTGTGGGATGGAAAAATAGCGCTTAGGGAGAACTGCAAGGGAAAGAGAGCCCAGAGGCAACATCCTAGTTTCCATCAGAAGAAAGTTAAGAGAAACTTCAAAGAAGTCAAAGATACAGGATTTTTTCTGATGATAGATCTGGACTCTATATGGCACAGTTTAAGTGGAAGGTTTGGAAGTTAGAGATGGGTAAGAGATGGAGTCAGAGTAAAATATGAAGTGAGCAGGATGGAGATGAGTGGCCATGTGCAAATGGATGACCTGGAGGGCTTGGACTTTAGATGGTGGCCAAGATAAATGGGCAGAGGTCATGATCTCATTAGTCCTGGAAGTGGCCTAGAGAAAGGTGAAAACACAAAGTTATAGTCCAGAGTATTTGGCTTGGAACATATTCATTGTTGCAGTCAGATGAGGTGTGGGCCTAGAAGACATGGGAGCCTCCTCAAGGCAACAGTGCTGTTAGGCAGCTCATGGAGCTGGGACAGCTTGGAGTGGGACCTGGGATGGCTGCTCTCTCTGGTGGCTGGTGGTATAACATCAGAGCCAGAAGTGCACTAAAATTGAAGATCTTAAGGGTTTAGGTTTTCCAATAAAGTATTGGTAGGGAGCTGAGCACAGTGGCCTGTGCCTGTAATTCTAGCACTTTGGGAGGCCTGGGCGGGCGGATCCTCTGAGGTCAGGAGTTCAAGACCTGCTGGCCAACATGGTGAAACCCCGTCTCTACTAAAAATACAAAAATGAGCCAGGTGTGATGACGTAGGCCTGTAATCCCAGCTACCCAGGAGGCTGAGACAGGAGAATGGCTTGAACCCAGGAGGCAGAGGTTGCAGTGAGCTGAGATGGCACCACTGCACTCCAACTTTGGCAACAGAGCAAGACTCTGTCTCAAAAAGAAAAGAAAAAAAAGAAGTAATGGTAGGGAATTCAGATCAGAAGTCTAATAGCTATAGGCTGAAGAAGGAGCAAATGACAAGGAAGTAGAGATACCAAATACAGCCCACTCTATAAGGAGCTGTCATGAAAAGAAGGGATAAAAGTTACAGTGATAACCTGAGGGTGCCTTTTCTAAGGGAAGAGAAAAGCATGTTTATACATTTAGAAGAAAAATGTCAGAAAAGAGGAGATGGAAAATGTAGAAGCAAAGGAGATCAATGTTGGAGCAAAGCTCAGATTGTGGAGCAGACATGGGGGCCAACACTGAGCTTTGTGGCAGTAGGGATCAGCTTAAAGGAAAGGAGATGGAGAGGATTCAGGTGCCTATATTAATAAAAGGAGTGGTGTAGGGACAGAAAGTCAAGGGGTTTTATTTCTCATTGCTTCTGTTTTCTTGGTAAAGGATATGTTTGGGCCATTATCTGAGAAAGGACTCAGGGTGGGGTGGGAAAGGACTTTTTGAGTGTGGTGAAGGTTTGGAAATGGGCAAAGAGGTATTCAGGAATCACTCCAGCTTTGCACATGGGTTCCCTTGGTGCTTAAATGCAACCAGGGATTTTCTGTTCCCTCCCTGGGGACTTAACAGTATCTTCTAAACAGTATATTCTGGGCTGGACTTGACATTCCCAAAGCATCCTTTGAGACTGGTGGCCTTCAAGGGACTCATTCCAGAAGACTAAAGGTGGTCAGGGGAGGGGAGACTGAGAGGACCTTAGGGATCAGTTTTCAGTTGTGTCAATTGTTTTTTTATTAGACTAAAGGGAAAACTGGGGTCTATAAGGGGCAAAGATTTTCTGTCAATCGCCCTGATCATTCATGGCTGCGCCAGGATTGAAATCCAGTTCTCCCAACTCCCAGAGGAGGATTCTCTACACCACCTCTGCTGTGTATGCCAGTTCTTTTGGACAGCAAAGAGGAAATAGTCTTCAAAAACAATAGCTAAACCCTTCATTTTCTGAACCTAAGAAATCTGTTTATTCCTTGTGTCCTTTTCCTGTCTGACAGCCTGTGGGAAAGTGCCCCAGAACATTGATCATTATGAGTTGGAAGGCTTTGTTCATGAAATCACCCAAAAAGTCAAAATGTCTTTAACATCAGAGCACTTACTGAATTATAACATGGGGGAAGGGAAGTTGAGGAAACTATATTCCTTTTTTAATTTTTTTTGAGAAGGAGTCTTGCTCTTTTGCCAGGCTGGAGTGCAGTGGCATGATCGGCTCACTACAACCTCCGACTCCCTGGTTCAAGCGGTTTTCCTGCCTCAGCCTCCCAAGTAGCTGGGATTACAGGCACGCGCCACCACACCCAACTAATTTTTGTCTTTTTAGTAGAGACAGGGTTTCACAATGTTGGCCAGGATGGTCTCAATCTCCTGACCTCATGATCTGCCCACTTCGGCCTCCCAAAGAAGTGCTGGGAATACAGGTGTGAGCCACCATGCCAAGCCAGGAAACTATATTTCTAGGGCATTTACTTATAAGTCATTATGGAAAAACTTCTCCTGGGATTAAGTTGACAGCTGTTTCTTCATTTCCTAAATAAGAGGTCTCCCTGGAAGACAGGCCCATGAGGAACTGAAATAAGAAGTGGGAGGACAGAGGAGAACTCACACAGGGTATTTGGAGGAGGAAGAATTCAGATTGGAAAATAAAAATAACGTGGGAGAGAAGCTGGGGAGGCGTGGGAAGAAAATAGAAGAAACAGGAAGAAGACCAAGAAAGAAGAAAACGGACATGAAGTAGTTGCTTTCTTATAAACTCCCTGCCCATGGTCTCCTAAGTCTTATCCAGTGTGCTTTACCCTGCAGACCAGGCTGGAATTTGAGCTTGAGATCCTCTCCTGCTCAAAAGACTTCCATGACTCCCTTTGGCTGCCATATTTAGTCTCAGCTCATTGGCTACCCTTTCAAGGACCTTCATCCTTGAAGTATAATTCATCCTCTTGCCCCAAATCATCCCCTCCTCTCTGGGCCAGCATGAACTCTGTGTAATCCTCTCGTAAGATGCTCCTTTACCCAATTTTCTTCCCTCCTCCCCTTTCATAGCCAATCTTCCCTAAAATATAAGGCCCAAACACTATGTATTTCTTCCAGGAGACTCTCCCAGAGTCCACCCCATACTGACTCTACCTTTCGCTAGATTCCTGTGGACACTGTTTCTCATCAGTTTATTGGGCCTTTTCACCTAGTTGGGAGTCACAAGAGGATAGGGTGCTTCTCCCATGGTATGGCTGAGCATAGAACTCGTTCACGGCAGGTATTTATTCAAATATGAGGCTGCTAGTTTCTCAGACACACATTGATTCTGCTCCAAGCAACTAGGCCTCTCTCCAGGAATCAGCAATCCCTTTCCTTGAAGAGTCACCCCAGAGAGTCTCATTTCAAAAACTCACCGAATTTGCCACTAAATTTGTCCCTGAAGTGACTGTAAAGATTAATTGTGTCAGTTTGGCTGGGTGATGGTGCCTAGATACATGGTCATACTTAATTCTGGATGTTTCTGTGAGGGTGTTTTGGATGACATGAACATCTGAATCAGTAGACATTGAGTAAAGCAGATTGCCCTCCATAATGTGAGTGGACCTTATCCAATCATTGGAAGGCCTGAATAGAACAAAAGATCCACTTCCCCCCAGCAAGAAGGAATTCTGCAGCCAACTGAACTCTGGATTTGAATTGCAGCATCTGCCTTTCCTGGGTCTCCAGCCTGTTGGCCCACCTTGCAGGGTTTGGACTTGCCAGTTTCTAAAATAACACAAGCCAATTCCCTAAAATAAATCTCTCTCTCTCTCTCTGGCTTTGCCACCTCAGAGGAGATTCCAAGGTATACCTTAGGCTCTGAAAGTAATTTTAAAGAAGAGTCCAGGCCAGGCGCGGTGGCTTATGCCTGTAAGCCCAGCACTTTGGGAGGCCGAGCCAGACAGATCACGATGTCAGGAGTCAAAACCAGCCTGGCCAACATGGTAGAACCCTGTCTCTACTAAAAATACAAAAATTAGCCGGGCATGGTGGTACGTGCCTGTAATCCCAGCTACTCAGGAGGCTGAGGCAGGAGAATAGCTTGAACCTGGGAGGCAGAGGTTACAGCGAGCCAAGATCACATTGCACTCCAGCCTGGGTAACAGAGCGAGACTTCGTTTAAAAAAAAAAAAAAGTCCATTGTGGTGTGGTGTCCTCATTGTGGAGAGTCATACACCTTACTACAGCCAGGAAATCAAGGTGGTTACAGGAAGATAAGACCCAGATGCCCAGAACACTGAGCAGAAGTGAGCAAGCCCTTTAACTCCAAAGTTTAGAATGAAGAGGTTAGAGGGCCGGGCGCGGTGGCTCACGCTTGTAGTCCCAGCACTTTGGGAGGCCAAGGCGGGTGGATCGCGAGGTCAAGAGATCGAGACCATCCTGGTCAACATGGTGAAACCCCGTCTCTACTAAAAATACAAAAATTAGCTTGGCATGGTGGCGCACGCCTGTAGTCCCAGCTACTCGGGAGGCTGAGGCAGGAGAATTGCTTGAACCCGGGAGGCGGAGGTTGCGGTGAGACGAGATTGTGCCATTGCACTCCAGCCTGGGTAACAAGAGCGAAACTCCATCTCAAAAAAAAAAAAAAAAAAAGAATGAAGAGGTTAGAGAAGGAAGGCAGGAGATGGGACAGGAAGCACGGAGGAGGGTATATGGGACCTGGACTTTGAAAGATGGGTAGAATTTTGATCAGGGGTAAGGGAAATGTGATGAACACCTGCCAATTGTGGATGTCCACAATCTTTGAATACCCTTTCTTTGTTTGATGTTACCCACATTGAGAGTCTCAGGTTCTCTGTGTAGAATCCAACCTACATTTCCCGGCCTCTCTTGCTACTAGGCAAATAGTTAACTGTTTCCCTGATCAGACATACCTGTGTCCAATTTTGATTTTAAAGTCATCTGTGAGAGGAAACAGCAGTGCTTGCTTGGCCTTGCCTTTTTTGGTGGGTGAGGCGGCAGCATAGGTGGGATGCTCCTATGGCTGCCACAGCGCAGTTTCCTGACAGGCAGAGCAGAGGCCATGCTGGTCTGGGTTCTGTGGCACTGGAGATTCCTTATGAGGCCAGTTCTGTGGTGTGGCTCTGGGAGTTATTCCAAGCTCTGGGGCCCCAGTTTTCTCATCTGTGAAATGGAAACTGTGCTGCCACCCTCCCACTGAGCTAGCAAATGTGATAGAGCCTGGAAGGCAATTGTGTGTGAGACAAAACAGCAGCAGCTGCTGCCGCTCACAGGCAGGTCTGAAGAAAGAAAACTGGAATCAGAAAAGGGAAGACTTCTTGAGGAAAACCTTTGGGAGGAAGCCTCTAGAAGGCCCATATTTCTTATCCTAAAGCTCTACCCAAATGGGGACAGATGGGTGAAGGTTAGGGTTATGAAGACAGAGGTTTCTTGGCAGTGAGTGGTCAAGGTGAGAATGTCCTTACTGCTTTCCTACCAGCTCTCCTCACTGGCCTCTGCCCCTGTAGGACGCAGAGCAGAGAGAAGTCACAGTTGGATACCTTGGGCCTTTCTCCCTTGAAGAAGAAGAAATAGTCTTTGGTGCCAATTAATTAAGCAAACTGATAGAAATTCCCCGCTTAAGTCACACTTTGCATATCCACAATCTCTGCACTACATTTTCTGTATACTTTACCCCTGGGTAAAAATTGGTGAGCATTTAAATGCTTCCTCACATAATCTTCCTAAAGCACACTCTTGCCTATAAATATTCATGCCACTGCAAAACATTTGCAAGCTTTCCCCAAAGGTGAAATGTGTGTAATGTACTTTGTCTTCTGGGTATAAATATTATCCAATACATTTCGGTTAATATGAATACACTAATTATTCCTGTAACCCTTTTAAAAAGGGTCATCTTCATGATGTGAATTTTTTAAAAATGTAATTACAATAATTGGATACTTAATCTAATTAAAATTTGCTTTATCTTTAATGGGAATTTGTCTAAAGAGGCAGAATGACAATTGGCTTTTTGATAATGACTGTTTTCTTTCTGCAGGGGATCAAGTTGGTGAAAACTGGAGAACCAGTCAGGTCTGTGTCTGCCAGTTCCCTGGTTGCTGGGCAGAGCAAGTCCAGTCTCTCTTCTTCTTATGATCCACTACTTAGGCAGTGAATATGGGTTGTGGTTACTGGAAAAGGACTAGGGGAACTTTTTGTATTACAATAGATGAAGCTGCCCCTCTTTGTAGGAAGCAGTCTTTTGTTCCCCTGGACCTGTGATTGATCCACAGCAGGCATGTAATCTAAGCCTGATAGATCAGGTCCCTTGCTGGGCTTGCTGTAGCTGGAGGAGAAGCAGCTCCATGCTGCTTTGGGAGCCATGGGGCTACAAGGACTTGTAACAGATGGTAAAGATGCTCCACCCATATCCACTGGTTTACGCTTGAGGTTGCCTGCAGACAGTCCCTGCCCACAAACTCAGCCACTGTGTCTCTCTGCATAAAGCTGTTCTCTGGCCTGAGGAGCAAGCTAGGCCTGCTGGAGAGGTACCACTCCCAGAGCAACTCTCAAAACATGAAGGAGGAGAGTTGGCAGATAAACACCTCAGCTTCCTTGCTCTTCAGGGGCTCAATTCTGAGTGGTGCCCCACACATTCTTTTTTAGGCATCCCAGTAGGATTGAGATGTAACCTACTCACTGAAACACCCGTTTGGGGTTTCCTCCCCTTTGTCTCACTTCCCTTCTCCCTCATTGTACTTCTTGGTGTCACCTTCCAAATAAAGTGGTACACCCAAACTTTTGCCTTGGAGTCTGTTTGGAGGGGAGCCCAAACTAAGAGGTAAAGTTGGGGTTTCCAGCAACTATTTTCTCTACCACGTGGAGTAGGCCTGTTTGAAGAAGGTGAGAGAGAAGCTAGCAGAAATAAGTGGGGTGGAGAGTGAGTTTGGTAGTGCTGAATGGTTTCGCCTCCCTCTCATTCTTTGATTTCGAAGCTGCCCTAAACTATTCCCAGGCATGTGAACCAATACATTTCTTCCTGTATGTGTTAAGCTTGCTTGAATCGGATTTCTGTCTCTTGCAACTGAAAGTATTAATGACTCTCACAAAGAATAAGTGAGTTTACATGCAAAGCATTTTGAATAGAGCCTGTCACAGATTGGATGCTACTACTGGTGCATATTATTATTATTTAATGTCTGACTTGCTTCCAGTGGAGACTATGGATCAAGAACCTAGAGCCTAGAAAAGAATGACAAAAGAAGTCAGTTTAATTCTACCTAAACTTCTCTTTTGTGTTTTTCATAACTTTATTGCATTGATGCCTTTTTTGCCACTGGGAGATTAAAACATGTTAGTGATCACTGTGCCTGATGGTTAAATAGGCCCTACCTGGCTGAGTTCACACCTGCTGCTTCGTCAGCAACTCACATCCCAGGAATCTGAGTGTGCAATAAACAAGTAATGTGGCCCCTGGTTTATATTTTTCATAACACATAATAGTTTTAAACTGTATCAAGTATCATAGAAGTAAAATGTTGACATTTTTAGAAAAGCTACTGGCAGTTGTTTCTACATAACAGGGCCAGTGGAAGACTTTAACTTGGCAGAGGGAAAAGGCTTCCGTGAATCTTCTGATTATGTAAAGGCAAGGCCCAGTAGCACGTCTGGACAGAGCAGGGGTTGACACAAGGATCAAGGGGCTTTTCAGAATAAAGTGGTGTTTTCCTTTGATGAAAAGTTGTTGTGTGGTAAAATTTGGGACTTCCTCTGGTAGCCCAGAGGGAGGAATTTGATAGCCGGGGGATTGAAGAAGAAAGGACAGGGTTTGAAGACCTGGGAGTTTTGGAGAAGCTGAGCCTAATGGAGAGTCAGCCAGGAAAGAACTCCCTGTGGGGGAGATGGCAGGTGGGCCATGGTTTCATTAAGATGCTATTCAGATTTTCCTCCTCCGCTGTAATCCTCTTATGGTTTCCTCAAGCCTTTAGAAAAGTCTGGGACATAACATGGGCTATGTCAGTGGTCCCAGGGAATAAGGAAGGGCACTCTTCCCTGTTTGGAGCAAGGGACTTCCCCTTTATAAGACTAGGGCAGAGGCAGCAACAGTGAAGAATGATAATGCTAATTCCACCTGCCCAGTAACTAGAAATGGTGTGAGTGGGGGGCTGTGGTGCCACCAGGTGCAAGCAGAGGAGCAGGCTGTAGTGTGTCCAGATCAAAAATGCGCTTGAGACAAAGGTTGTTTCTGCCTAGTACACTTGAAGATATTGATCTTTGCATGGAAGGAGGAAGGGAGAGGAATTAGATCCTGATTTTACATGGTTAAAGCTCCCCAGGCAGCTGAAGTTTATAAATATCCAAATATCTTCACCTCTCTGAGTCCATCTCTCATTACAGTCTCTCTGCTCCCAGCTCCTGTCACACTGGGCCCCTGTTTTTACTCAAACATGCCTGGGAAGCACCTACCCAGAGCCTTTGCCCTTGTGCCCTCCACCTGGGATGTTCTTACACCAAGTATGTACACAGCTCAGTCTCTCACTTCCTTCAAGTCTCTGCTCAAGTATCGCCTTTCTCAACGAGGCCTTCCATGACCAACCTATTTGGAACACAACACTCCTGATCTTCCTCCCCTGCTTTATCTTCTTCCTTGCACTTACCACCTTCTAAAGCTTATTACCTTCCTCAATTGCCTGTCCCTCCCCTCTGGAGTAGAGGCTACATTAGAAGAGGGAGTTTTGTCGACTTGCTCACTTCTGCATCCCCAGTGCCCAGAGCAGTGCCCGTGATGTGGTAGACTTAAGTAAATATTTATTGGGTGCATGAATAAAGATAATAGTGTCTGGATTATACAATGTGCTTTGAGTAACCTCACTAACAGTGTAAGCTTATAAGTATGTTATATAACAACTGAAAACCATAACTGGGTAAATAAAGCGGGAACAGCTTTGCATTGAATGATTGATCATTCACAGTCTCAAGTTTGGCTTAGATGGTTTCATCAAGATGTAGCTGGGTGGTTTTAAAATGGTGTTTTATAGAAGCCTAGATGCTGTAGGGCTTCTTTCAATGCTTGTTCTTAATTTTGTTTTCAAATATATTTTCAAATATTTTTGAGAGTAAAATGCATGCTTGAATGTATTGTATATTAAATTTGAATATATTGGCAATTCCTGATGCACTATTACTGTCAGGTTAACGTACTTAAAAAAAAAAAAAAAGAAAAAGGTCGAGCATGGTGGCTCACACCTGTAATCCCAGCACTTTGGGAGGCCAAGCTGGGTGGATCATGAAGTCAGAAGATCAAGACCATCCTGGCCAACATGATGAAACCCTGTCTCTACTAAAAATACAAAAATTAGCTGGACATGGTGGTGCGTACCTGTAGTCCCAGCTACTGGGGAGGCTGAGGCAGGAGAATCCCTTGAACCCAGGAGTCGGAGGTTTCCGTGAGCCGAGATTGTGCCACTGCACTCCAGCCTGGCGACAGAGCGAGACTCCGTCTCAAGGAAAAAAAAAAAATAGAGCTTGGGAATAAAGATCACTCTGCCATTTCTATGAATATATTTGGAGTTCTTCTAAGTATGTCCACAAAAGATTATTTTGTTTCACTTGTAACACTTTATTTCTCACAAGGTATGTAGCAGTTAGATAATTTTGTGATTTTCTGTTGAACAAATGATGATTTTATACTGTTCTCTTTCAAGGTTCTGAAACAAATTATTGAAGATTATCTTGAGGGTGCAAGGTGAACTGAAAATACATTATTATTTTCACTACGTTTCTTTGGGTGTCAGGATTTTCTTTTATTATTATTTCTTAACTTACTTTAGATTCAGGGGTATGTGTGCAGGTTTGTTATATATGTGAACTGTCACAGGAGTTTAGAGTACACTTTGTTTTGTCACCCAGGTAATAAGCATAGTACCTGATAGGTATTTTTTCTGATCCTCTCCCTCCTCCCACCCTTCACCCACAAGTAGTCCTCGATGTCTGTTGTTTTCCTCTTTGTGTTCATGTGTTCTCGTTGTTTAGCTCCCATCTATAAGTGAGAGCATGTGGTATTTGTTTTTCTGTTTCTGCATTCATTTCCTTAGGGTGTCCTGCATTAATTTGCTTAGGGTAGTGGCCTTCAGCTCCATTCATATTGCTGCAAAGGATGTAATCTCATTCTGTTTTATGGCTGGTGTAGTATTCCATGGTGAATATGTACCACATTTTCTTTATCCAGTCTACCACTGATGGGCATTTAGGTTGAGTCCATGTCTTTGATATTGTAAATAGTGCTGCCGTGAACACAAGCATGCATGTGTCTTTATAGTAGAATGATTTATATTCCTTTGGGTATATACCCAGTAATGGGATTGCTAAGTCAAATCCTAATTCTGTTTAAGTTCTTTGAGGAATTGCCACACTGTTTTCCACAATGGCTGAACTAATTTACACTCCACCAGCAGTGTAAAAGTGTTCCCTTTTCTCCACAACCTCACCAGCATCTGTTATTTTTTGACTTTTTAGTAATAGCCATTCTGACTGATGTGAGTGGTATCTCATTGTGGTTTTGATTTGCATTAGTGATGTTGATTAGTGATGTTGTGATTAGTGATGCTGAGCTTTTTTTATATGCTGTGGGCTGCGTATATGTATTCTTTTGAAAAATATCTGTTCCTGTTTTCTGCCCACTTTTTAATGGGGGTAGTTTCATTTTTGTTTGTAAATTTCTTTAAGTTCCATATAGATTCTGAATATTAGACCTTTGTTTGATGCACACCTTGCAATTATTTTCTCCCATTCTATAGATTGTCTGTTTACTCTGTTGATAATTTCTTTCACTGTGCAGAAGCTCTTTAATTAGGTCCCATTTATCAATTTTTGTTTTTGTTGCTATTGCTTTTGGCATCTTTGTCATAAAATCATTGCCAGGTCCTATGTCCAAAATGGCATTTCCTGGCTTACCTTCCAGGATTTTTATAGTTTTTGATTTTACATATAAGCCTTTAATCCATCTTGAGTTAACGTTTGCATATGGTATAAGGAAGGGGTCCAGTTTCAATTTTCCACATAGTTATCCAGATGGTTTTCCTAGTACCATTTATTGACAGAAAGTTCTTTTCCCATTGCTTGTTTACATTGGCTTTGTCAAAGATCAGATAGTTGTAGGTGTGTGGCATTATTTCCAGGCTTGGTATTCTGTTCCATTGGTCTATGTAGGATTTTCTCAATAATATGTGGCCAAAACAAAAGGCAAAGATAAAATGGGTGCCAAACTAATACGTAGCAGAAACTCTCAATAGCCTTGTTTTCAATATTCCTTTGAAGTGGTAATTTGTTATACTTGTGTATTTGTTGTACTTTGGGTGGTCTTGCTTTATTTACTTTTTTTATTTTCCTATGAAACTGATGCAGCTATGTAAATGAGCTCGTGTCACCATAAGGATATAATCTCATGTCTTTATAAAATCATGGCACCTGTAGATCCAAGTGTTGTTCTATACCTGCTCCCCTCATCTACTTTCTGAGTTAATATAACTTCATTTATATCAAGAAGGTTTTGAATGTGGAAAGCTAAATGTATACAGGATGTGGGGAGGCAGTGATGTTTTTAAATTGACAAGCTGTCAAATTCACTTTTTTCTATGAGTTTTTACACTTACATAGATTCTTGTAACCACTGCCACACACATGAAACAGAACAAATCCAACGTCCCAAAGAATCCCACCTGCTGCTCCTTTATTAAGACCCATCCCCATCACGTACCCCTGGCAATCACTGATCTGTTTTCTGTTCCTATGTTTTTGCCTTTTCCAGAATATCTTATAAGTGCAATTATATGGTATATAATCTTTTGAGACTGGGTTCTTTCACTTAGCATGATGCATTTGAGATTCATCCAAGTTGTTATGTGTATCAACAGTGCATAGCTTTTTATTGCTGGGTGATATTCTAATGTGTGTATACAGCAGTTTATCTATTCACTTACTGAAGGACATTTGGGTTGTTTCCAGTTTTTGGTGATCACAAGATATTGCTATAAACATCGAGTACTTATTTTTGTGGAAACATAAGTTACTGTTTCTCTAAATATAAAAAAAAAAATGAAATGGCTGGGACATAGGTGCACATTATGTTTTGCTTTTCAGGGAAGTGCTTATGTTTTCCAGAGTGGCAATATCCTTTTGCATTTCTACCAGGACCGAGAGTTCCAGTTGCTCCACATTCTCATCAGCACTTAATATTGTCAGTTTTGTTGTATTAATTTTAGCCACATTAGTGTGTATGCCGGCGTGTCATTGTGGTTTTAATTTTTACTTACCTAATGACTAATGATGTTGAGCATCTTTTCATGTGGTTATTTGTTATCAGTATACCTTTGGTGAAGTGTCTATTTAAGCCCTTTGCCATTTAAAAAATTAAGTTGTTTTCTTATTGTTGAGTTCTGAGGGTTAGACATGTGATTTGCAAATATTTTCTCCCAGTCTGTGGCTGATGTTATGTTTTGTTGTCATTGTTTAGAGACAGAGTCTGGGTCTGTTGCCCAGGCTGGAGGGCAGTGATGAGACCTCAGCTCGCTGCAAACTCTGCCTCCTGGGTTCAAGCCATCCTCCTCCCTCAGCCTCCCAAGTAGCTGGGACTGCAAGCGCATTTGTATTTTTGTAGAGATAGGGTTTCACCATGTTGCCCAGGCTGGTCTTAAACTCCTGAGCTCAGTCTGCCCACCTTGGCTGCCCAAAGTGCTGGGATTACAGGCACAAGCCACCATGCCCGGCCAATGTTTTTATTTCCTTAACCATATTCTTCACAGAGAAAATTTTTAAATTTTGATGGAGTTTAATTTATCAACACTTTATTTTATGGATCGTACTTCTAGTGTCATACCTAGAACTCTTTGACTAACCCAAGGTCAAGATATTTTCCCTATGTCTGCTTCTATGAGTTTTATAGTTTTACATTTTTACCTTTAGATCTATTACCCATTTAAAGTTAATTTTTATATAAATTGCTTTTAATTCTTGACTTTTCAAAACCATTGGTTGTTTTAATTCTTTGACTTTGTCTTTGAATGAAAATGATTTTATAAAACTAATACGTGTTTATTTTATAAGATATAAGGAAGAAAGCTAATATTCACTCTCAAACAACAGCACTCAGAAACAACTATCTCTAACTCTTGATGAACGTCATTTCAGAAATCTCACTGATATATACACTCATACATGCATACAGAGAGAGCTAAAAAAAAGGTAAGTAAAGGAAAGACAGGTAGGTAGCTTTTATTTTATTGGGAATATTGTCTTCTTAAGAAACACCTTTTATATATATTGGGTTTCCTTGTCTATCAACTTCCTCATAATTATGACTATTTTAAAAAAAATTTTTATTCCATTTTGTCTTATGTGATTTCCTTAATTCTGACCCTAAGGATTCTGGCTGTATTTTCACTCATTTTTAAATGTTATTTGCTGTTTCTGATGTGAAGTGGATCTCTGTAATATTCTCTCTATTTTGCTTTTGTTTATTTTCTTGACTTTTGCCAGAGTATTATTTTATTTTTATCAGCTCTTCTCTATACCCTGTGTCTGTTCTCTAAATTTTTCTTCAGAAAGAGTGATCATGTCCTCTGTAATTTAATAAAAGCTGTGGGAAATTATTTGTCTGAATCCTTCCATTGTTTGTGTGGGTAATTCCTGTTGAAATTTGTTCTTCATCTGCTTTTTGTTTATGTTCCTTTTCTTATGTTCTCCAACCCCAACCCTTTGCTAAGGTCCTGTGTAATTTCCGGGGGATTGTTTCTCATCTTTAAATGGAGTGTGTTATTTGTTGAAGAATAGTGTGAAAAGAGGAGATAGAAGAGTGAGCTAAGATAGTTCACAGCTTCAACTGAAGCCAGTAGCAGCAAATAGCCTCTCAGCAAATCTGTTATTTTACCTGCCCATGGTGCCTTTCTTCCATTCTTCTTTAGCTTTCAAGAGATTTATAAGGCTCACAGAAGGGATCCTAAAGTCATGGCTTCTCTGTATTATGATCTTATATCCTTCATTTAAGTTCCTTCTCCATAACCACTTCCCCTCTGGGTAGGAGTCTGGGATAGTAGTGATAATGATGATGCTGTTGCTTCTCCCTCCCCTGCCCCCTGAAAAAAACTAGTTGAAGAGTCAGCATCACTTATTGAATAACTGGTGTTTCAATTGTTGATTCAAAATTCTTCCCTTATAGTAAATTCACATCTGTTTTGATTTCTCTCTGGACTCTCCATTCTGTGCCAATTATCAGTCTACTGTGTCAGTAGTGTACTGTTTTATTTACCATAGCTTAATGAAATGTTTTGTTATCAGATGGAGCTAATTCATTATCATTCCTCTTTTTATCTAGAATTTTACTGCTTATATGTACAAATTATACATTAACATTATAATCACTTTCCAAGCCACTGATAGGATTGGTGTCACAATTAATGTATACATCTATTTATTGATATTACTATCTTTATAAAATTATTTTGTTTATAATGAAACATTAGTTGTGTCTTCATTTATTTTAGTCTTTTTGCTCCTCAGTATAAGTTTATAGGTTCTAAACACTTTTTCTCAAATGTATTTCTTATTTTACTGCTGTTGTATATGTGAAATTTTTTCTTATACTGTTTGAACTCATTTTTCACATAGGAAAAATCTGTTTTTATATTTCAAATTGTCATTTACCATTTGTTGTTTCTGTTAAATTGTTTGAATTTTTTTGTATCAATTACAAATAATTGTAATTTTACCTCCTCTTCCCAATTTCAGATCTTGTATTTATTTCTCCTGGCTATTTATATTGATCAATAACTGCACAACAGTGTTAAATAATAGTTGTATTAGAGCGTACCCTGACTTTATTCCTATGTTGATAGTAAAGATTCTAAAGTTTCAACATTAAGAACAATGCCGACTTTTAGTCTGAAGACATCTAAGTGTATTAACATGGTAATCACATAAACATATTTCCTAATTTAAAATCGCTCTTTTTTCTGGTATGAAATATTTACTTGGTATTGTCAAAAATATGCTACTAAGTTCTACTTGCTAATATTTTATTTAAGATTTTTGCTTTCCTATTCAAAAATGAAATTAGGCTGGGTATGGTGGTTCATGCCTATAATCCCAGCAATTTGGGAGGCCAAGGTCATGAATCGCTCAAGCCCAGGTGTTCAAGACCAGCCTGGACAACATGGTGAAACACCATCTTTATAAAATAAAGATACAAAAATTACCCAGTCTCATAACCCACTCTCAAAATAAATAAATAAATACAAACATACATACATGATTTCAGGAAAGATCCATGATGGCCAATTAGGAACAGCTCAGGATTGCAGCTCCAAGTGAAAGCGCAGAGGGTGAGTGGATGCTGCATTTCCAGGTGAATTTTTATTGCCCACAGACCAGGAGATTCCCAGGTGGTGAGCCCCACGGGTCGCCAGCGCGGCTGTTTCGGCGAGCGCAGCTGTTTGGGCCAGTGCGGCTGCTTTGTCGGCACCCCGGCGCGGTGGTTCATCATACAAAATACACTGGTCCGGGTGCCCTTTTAGCTGGCAATTGGAGCCCCGGGAAGGCAGAATCGCCCATTCATCTGATTAAAAAGGGGACTGAAACAGGGAGCCAGGCCAGGAGATTCCTGGGCAAAAAAAGCGCCATGAATCTCAGCACCGCTGTTTCAGCTGGCGCAGTGAGTCGCCGCACTGAAAATCACACAGATCCTGGCACTTTTTCAACAGGCAACTGGAACACCTGGAAGAGAGTCACCCGCTCAACTAAAAAATAAAAAAGGGCTCTGAGGCAGGGAGCCAGGCGATCAGGCTCGGCTGGTCCCACACCCACCAAAAAAAAAACACTAATTGGAAACGCTGTGGGTTAACAGTTTCACAGCAAGCACTGCTGAATCCAGGATGGTCCAGCTCTGTGGGAGAGGGGCGTCTGCTATTACCGAGGCACTCCACCACTAGGGAGGTAGTCCGCCATTGCTGAGGCAGCCCGCCATTGCCAAGGCAACCTGCCATTACAGACAGAGCCCTCCATTACAGAGATGGGCCACCATTGTCGAGGCAGTTCTAACTACACCCATATAAACAGGACTGCAGGGAAGATCACATGGCAGCTGGGTGGAGCCCACAGCAGCTCAGCAAAGCCTCTGCAGGCAGACAGTGACTAGGCTGCCTCCTCACTGGGCAGCGAAGCCGTGAAAAAAAGGCAGCAACACAATGGAAACTCATAAATAAAGCCCTAACTCCCGGAGACAGAGCACCTGGGAAAAAAAGAGTTTTATGAGTTCTGCTGCAGCAGACCTAAACGTACCAGCCCAGCAGCCCTGAATGAACAACGGAGCTCACAGCTCAGCACTTGAGCTCCTATAAAGGACAGACTGTCTCCTCAAGCAGCTCCCTGACCCCCATATATCCAAAGAGTCACCTCATAAAGGAGAGATCAGACTGACATTTCTTGGGTATCCTTCTGGGACAAAGATAGCAGAAGAAGAAACTGGTAGCAACCCTTACTGTTCTGCAGTTGCTGCAAGTAATCCCCAGGCAAGCAGGGCCTGGAGTGGACCTCAGCAGCCCTACAGCAAAGGGGACAGACTGTTAGAAGGAAAACTAAGAAACAGAAATAACTTCATCATCAACAAACTGGATGTCCACTCAGAGACCCAATCTGAAAGTCAGCAACTACAAAGATGACAGGTGGATAAATTCACAAAGATGGGAAGAAACCAGCGCAAAAAGGATGAAAACACATGAAACACCTCTCCTACAAGGGATCACAACTCACTAGCAAGGGAACAAGGCTGGGTGGAGAATGAGTGTGATGAAATGACAGAATCAGGCTTCAGAAGGTGGTTAATAAGAAACTTCTGTGAGCTAAAAGAACATGTTCTAACCCAATGCAAAGAAACTAAGAACCTTGAAAAAAAGATTTGACGAAATGCTAACAAGAATGGACAACTTAGAGAGGAATATAAGTGAATTGAATTGATGGAGCTGAAAAACACGAGAACTTCGTGAAGCATGCACAAGTTTCAACAGCCGAATTGACCAAGCAGAAGAAAGGCTATCAGAGATCAACTCAATGAAATAAAACGAGAAGGCAAGATTAGACTAAAAAGGGTAAAAAGGAATGAACAAAGTCTCCAAGAAATGTGGGACTATGTGAAAAGACCTAATCTACGTTTTATAGGTGTACTTGAATGTGACGAAGAGAATGAATTCAAGCTGGAAAATACTCTTCAGGATATTATCCAGGAAAACTTCCCCAACCTAGCAAGGCAGGCAAATATTCAAGTCCAGGAAATACAGAGAACACCACAAAGATATTCCTCAAGAAGAGCAACCCCAAGGCACATAATTGTCAGATTCACCAGGGTCGAAATGAAGGAGAAAATGCTAAGGGCAGCCAGAGAGAAAGGTCGGGTTACCCACAAAGGGAAGCCCATCAGGCTCACAGCAGATATCTCAGCAGAAACCCAACAAGCCAGAAGAGAGTGGGGACCAATATTCAACATCCTTAAAGAAAAGAACTTTCAGCCCAGAATTTCATGTCCAGCCAAACTAAGCTTCATAAGTGAAGGAAAAATAAAATCCTTTGTGAACAAGCAAGTACTCAGAGATTTTATCACCACCAGGCCTGCTTTACAAGAGCTCCTGAAAGAGGCTCTATACATAGAAAGGAACAACAAGTACCAGCCGCTTCAAAAACATACCAAATGGTAAAGAGCATCAACACAATGAAGAAACTGCATGAACTAATGGGCAAAACAGCCAGCTAGCACCCAAATGGCAGTATCAAATTCACACATAACAATATTAACCCTAAATGTAAATGGACTAAATGCCCCAATCAAAAGACACAGACTGGCAAATTGGATAAAAACCCAAAACCCATCAGTGTGCTGTATCCAGGGAACCCATCTCACATGCAAGGATACACAAAGGCTCAAAATAAAGGGATGGAGGAAAATTTGCCAATCAAATAGAGAGCAAAAAAAGCAGGAGTTGCAATTCTCATCTCTGATAAAATAGACTTTAAAGCAACAAAGATCAAAAGAGACAAAGAAGGACATTACTTAATGGTAAAAGGATCAATGCAACAAGAAGAGCTAATGATCCTAAATATATATGCACCCAATACAGGAGCACCCAGATACATAAGGCAAGTTCTTAATGACTTACAAGGAGACTTAGACTCCCACACAATAATCGTGGGAGACTTTAACACCCCATTGTCAATATTAGACAGATCAACCAAACAGAAAATTAACAAGGATATCCAGGACTTGAACTCAGATGTGGAATAAGCAAACCTAACAGACATTTACAGAACTCTCCACCGCAAATCCACAGAATATACATTCTTCTCAGCACCACATCACACCTACTCTAAAATTGACCACATAATTGGAAGTAAATCACTCCTCAGCAAATGCAAAAGAACAAAAATCATAACAAAGAGTCTCTCAGACCACAGTGCAATCAAGTTAGAACTCAGAATGCAGAAACTAACTCAGAACTGCACAGCATCATGGAAACTGAACAACTTGCTCTTGAATGTTGACTGGATAAACAATGAAATGAAGGCAGAAATAAAGATGTTCTTCGAAACCAATGAGAATGAAGACACAACATACCAGAATCTCTGGGACACATTTAAAGCAGTCTCTAGAGGAAAATATATAGCAATAAGTGCCCACATGAGAAACAAGGAGAGACCTAAAATCGACACCCTATCATCAAAATTGAAAGAGCTAGAGGAGCAAGATTAAAAAAAAAAACTCCAACCTAGCAGAAGACAAGAAATAACTAAGATCAGAGCAGAACTGAAGGAGATAGAGACACAAAAAACTCTTCAAAAAATCAATAAATCCAGGAGCTGGTTTTTCGAAAAGATCAACAGAATAGACAGACCACTAGCCAGATTAATAAAAAAGAAAAGAGAGAATAACCAAATAGATGCAATAAAAAATGATAAAGGGGATATCACTACAGATTCCACAGAAATTCAAACCATCATCAGAGATTATTACAAACAACTCTATGCACATAAACTAGTAAACCTGGAAGAAATGGATACATTCCTGGACACTTGCCTCCTCCCAAGCCTAAACCAGGAAGAAGTGGAAACCCTGAATAGACCAATAACAAGGTCTGAAGTTGAGGCAGCAATTAAGAGCCTACCACCCAAAAAAAGCTCAGGTCCAGATGGGTTCACAGCCGAATTCTACCAGACATACAAAGAGGAGCTGGTACCATTCCTTCTGAAACTATTCCAAATAATACAAAAAGAGAAAATCCTTCCCAAATCATTTTATGAGACCAACATCATCCTGATACCAAAACCCAGCAGAGACTCAACAAGGAGAGAAAACTTCAGGCCAATATCCATGATGAACATAGATGCAAAAATCTTCAATAAAATACTGGCAAGCCAATTGCAACAGCACATCAAAAAGCTTATCCACCATGATCAAGTAGGATTCATCCTGGGGATGCAAGGCTGGTTCAACATACGCAAGTCTATAAACGTAATTCACCACATAAACAGAACCAAAGACAAAAAACACATAATTATCTCAAGTGATGCAGAGAAGGCCTTTGACAAAATTCAACAGCGCTTTATGCTAAAAACCCTCAATAAACTAGGTATTGATGGAATGTATCTCAAAACAATAAAAGCTATTTACGACAAACCAACAGCCAATATCATACTGAATGGGCAAGAAGTGGAAGCATTACCTTTGAAATCTGGCACTAGACAAGGATGCCCTCTCTCACCACTCCTATTCAATATAGTACTGGAAGTTCTAGCCAGAGAAATCAGGCAAGAAAAAGAAATAAAGGGTATTCAAATAGGAAAGGAGGAAGTCAAATTGTCTCTATTTGCAGACGACATGATTGTATACCTACAAGACCCCATCGTCTCAGCCTAAAATCTCCTGAAACTGGTAAGCAACTTCAGCAAAGTCTCAGGATACAAAATCAATGTGCAAAAATCACAAGTATTCCTATACACCAATAACAGACTTAAAGAGAGTCAAATCAAGAACAAACTGCCATTCACAATTGCTACAAAGAGAATAAAATACCTAGGAATACAACTAACAAGGAACGTAAAGGGCCTCTTCAAGGAGAACTACAAGCCACTGCTCAACGAAATAAGAGAGGAAACAAACAGATGGAGAAACATTCCACATGCATGGTTTGGAAGAATCAATATCATGAAAATGGCCATACTGCCCAAAGTAATTTACAGATTCAACGCTATCCCCATCAAGCTACCAATGACCTTCTTCACAGAGCTGGAAAAAAACACCTTAAACTTCATATGGAACCAAAAGAGAGCCCGCATAGCCAAGTCAATTCTAAGCAAAAAGAACAAAGCGGGAGCCATCACACTACTGGACTTCAAACTATACTACAAGGCTACAGTAATCAAAACAGCATGTTACTGGTACCAAAACAGAGGCCTCGGAGGCAACACAACATATCTACAACAATCCAATCTTTGACAGACCTGACAAAAACAAGCAATGGGGAAAGGATTCCCTGTTTAGTAAATGCTGTTGGGAAAACTGGCTAGCCGTGTGCAGAAAGCAGAAACTGGACCCCTTCCTTACCCCTTACACTAAAATTAACTCCAGATGGATGAAAGACTTAAACATGAGACCTA
>NW_016107580.1:2645321-2661503 GCF_001604975.1 Cebus imitator | reverse complement strand
GCTGAATAAATGTCTTTTTTAAAAAAAAAAAATGCTCATCATCACTGGTCATTAGAGAAATGCAAATCAAAATTACATTGAGACACCATCTCACGCCAGTTAGAATGGCAATCATTAAAAAATCTGGAGACAACAGATGCTGGGGAGGATGTGGAGAAATAGTAACACTTTTACACTGTTGGTGGGAGTGTAAATTAGTTCAACCATTGTGGATGACAGTGTGACGATTCCTTAAGGGCCTAGAAATAGAAATTCCATTTGACCCAGCAATCCCATTACTGAGTATATATCCAAAGGATTATAAATCGTTCTACTGTAAGGACACATGCACAGGAATGTTCATTGCAGCACAGTTTACAATAGCAAAGACCTGGAACCAACCCAAATGCCCATTTGATGATAGACTGGACAGGGAAAATGTGTCACATATACACCACGGAATATTATGCAGCCATCAAAAACGATGAGTTCACGTCCTTTGTAGGGACATGGATAAAGCTGGAAACCATCATTCTCAACAAACTGACACAAGAGCAGAAAATTAAATACCGCATGTTCTCACTCATAGGCAAGTGTTGAACAATGAGAATACATGGACACAGGGAGGTGAGCACTACACACTGGGGTCTGTTGGGGGGAAATAGGGAAGGGATAGTGGGGGTGGGGAGTTGGGGAGAGATAGCATGGGGAGAAATGCCAGATACAGGTGAAGGGGAGAAAGGCAGCAAATCACAGTGCCACATGTGTACCTATGCAACAATCTTGCATGTTCTTTACAAATACCCCAAAACCTAAAATGCAAAAAATAAATAAATAAATAAATAAAATATATCAATAAAACTCAAAACTGTAGGAAAAATAAAAAAATAAAATAAAATTACTTAACATTCCAAATAAAAAATAATTTCGATTTATTTATTTTTAAAAAGTGAAATTAATCTGTAGTTTTTGTGTCTTGTCAGGTTTTATGATCAATTTTCATGTTTCTGCATGTATATATTTACATATACATATATAAATGTATATAAAACATGTCACATGAAAAAAGAAAAATCATATGCATATGAATTATGATATACATATGAATTATGATATACATCTTGCTTTTTTCATGTGACATGTTTTAAAGATATTCTTATGGCAGCATATGTTTTTAAGCATGGATGGATCATACTTTTTATTTATGTATTTTTTTCTTCAACTGTTATTTTATGTCATGGGGTACATGTGCAGGAGGTGCAGGTTTGTTACATAGATAAATGTGTGCCATGGTGGTTTGTTGCACAGATCAACCCATTGCTTAGGTATTAAGCCCAGCATCCATTAGCTAATCTTCCTGATGCTCTGCCCTCCACCTCCACCCTCCCCCTACATGATCCAGTGTGTGTTGTTCCCTGCCATGTGTCCATGTGTTCTCACCATCAACTGTTTAACTCGTTTTGTTACAAAGACCCCTGAGATTTTTTTCCTTTTTATGCACTGGAATAGTTCAACTTCAGAATTATTTGTTCTTCAGAGGTCTTAAAGAGTTTATATGAGAAACTATTTGTATATGTGTGCATATGCATGTATATGTATTATTTCTTTTACAACTTTCTCAATATCTTCCATGGTTATTAACATGTCTTTAGTCAATTTTGATAGCATTTTTCTACAAATAATTTCACAATGCTTTAAAAATACATTAGCGTGGAGTTATGAAATTTTAAAATCATCATATTTTAACTTTCTACATATCTGTGGTTATTTCCCTGTTTTGTGTATTTGTGTCTCTTTGCTTCTTTTTGATTGAATTAACTATAGGTTAAACATCTCTAATCTGAAAATCTGAAATCCGAAATGTTCCAAAATCCAAACCCATTCTAACACTGACCTGATATCACGTCAGGGACCAAAAGCCTGTCATCGTTTGTTGTTGCTGTGTTTAACAGCTGATCCGGGTATTCTGGGAGTGCTATTGTGCTGCTTAGTTACTTTGAACACATGATTTTTTTCACTGTATTAAGGTTATATCATATTTTTTACTGTTAAATACTTCAGTGTGAATAAATATAAGAAAAGGCTTGTTGGTAGCACATACATTCAAAGTCAGGAAAGATGATGATGCCAAATAACCACAGGTTGTCCACATGGGTGGCTAAGATAGCGATACCTTTGGTTTTTGATGGTTCAGTGTACACGAACTTGTTTTATACAAAAAATTATTTAAAATATTGTGTAGAACTACTTCCAGGCTATGTGTGTAAGATCTATATGAAACATAAATGAATTTCATGTTTAGACTTGGGTCACATCCCAAAGACACCTCATTATGCATATGCAGATATTCCAAAATCTGAAAAATTCTGAAGACCTAAACACCTCTGGTCCCAAGCATTTCATATAAGGGATACTCAACATGTAATAATTTATCTATTTTATTTTAGCCTTTTCATCAGTTGGCAGTTAATAAATGGTCCTTAATGAATTAAATTATATTTTTATTATTAGTTTCTTTTTACCGCTTTTCTTAGGATGACTTGGGTTTTTTTTGTTTGTTTGTTTCTTTAATTGGATACATAAATCAATTAAATTATTTGAATTTTTTCTGGTCTCATGTTTAATGTGTAGCTGAGATAGGGAGCACTGGATACACACATGCTACTCTCTGTCATATCACAGTGTCCCTTGAAATTTGGTTTCAGCCATGTAAGTTGATCTAGCCCATTTATTGTGAGCAGAAGTGATGTATGTTTTATCTGAACTGAGGGAGCTAAGAGCCAGTATGTTTTCTCCCTCCTTTTTCTTCTGTTTTTACCATGGCCTTATAGGCCATGAGTTCCAGGTGGCATAGCTCCTCCATCAGCCTACATCCCTAATGACTGTTTGAAACAGGCATGGAAACTGAACAAGAAGTAACCTTTATTATGTTAAGCCACGGTGATTTCAGAGTTTGTCTTTGGTGCCAGCTATTAGTTTCTTGTCTAACAATGTGTTTGAGGCTATGACTCTTCCTCTGAGTACAGCTTTAGACATATCCAAAAGTTTTCGTATGCAATTGAAATACTGTTTAGGGTTTTGTTCCCTCCACATATATATATATATAAATATATATATATATATATATATAAAAATGAACAACCCTACCAAATATATATATATATATATATATATTTTTTTTTCCTCCCCTACTCCTGCTTCCTGAGCTGGCAAGTAGGGCTGCGTTGTGGCACCAGCTGCCTGAAACCATCTGAAGGGAGGAAGCAGAATCCAAGCTAATCTACAGGAAAGCCTCAAACCAAGAACCAGAGAGATAGATTGCAAATGCCAGACCAAAGGAGAAGATTTGTGAAGGATATGTATGTGTGTGTATGTGTGTGTGTGTGTGTGTGTGTTTGTATATATATACATATATTCCTTTTGTTCATTCTCACAGCTTCAAGATACATCTGCTTAGCCCAGCTTTTGAAATCTCGGTCTGGCCAGACCTCCAGGCCTTCCCACCCCACTTGTCAGTCTATAAATGCAAACTGCAACTATCTGCCAGGCCCCTCCTAGGCCTGCTGCATTTATTCCTGACTTGCTTCTTCTCAAATGCCATGCCCCATTAGGTTACCAATTCCTGGCTCCATCTCTTTTTCACAAATCTGCTGCTTCTCATTTGGTCTTGGTATTTGGAATCTGCCTCTCTGATTTTTGGCTTGAGGCTTTCCTATACACTATCTTAGATCTGCTTATTCCCTTCAGATGGTTTCAGGCAGCTGGTGCCTCAACCCAGCCCTCCTTGCCAGCTCGGGAAGGGGCTATGGGGAAAATGCCATTCTTGGATTTTCCTGCAGAGCTCCACCCTCTCTCATTCCTCCCCTGTCTCATGCTTTCTCTGTCAAAGGTCAGATGCACACGCTGTGCAGAGTGGGTGCTCTGGGGCCTAGGCAGCCTCAGCTTTCAGCTTGACATAGGAAATTCTGCAGTCTGTGGGAGGCCCCAGGGAGGATGGAGACATAGTGCTGCCACCACTGCTGTTTTCAGAGCCTCGGAACAATTTGTATTCTTGGGCCTTTTCCATAAGAGGGAGTGTGGGAATACATATGATTTATAATGTAAACAATATACACTGACAGGATGTGAATGAATAAAAGATGAGTAAATAAAAGCACAAGAATAAATAAGCATCCTACCCTGGCCTTGCTCTGAACAGTAAGGGATATGGTGGAAGCATCACAGCAGGACAGGGCAGCCAGCGGCTGCTGCCTCAGCCTTCCTCCTCACTGGAAGCCTGGGCAGTCACCCTGTCCACCCCCTGTGCCCTAACCTTGAAGCCCCCTGACTTCAGCAGATCCTATATTAGGAGCTGACCTCTTCACACTGGGGCAGCTTGGTGCACAGAAAAAGCACAAGGCAGATACTAACTAGCATCGTAATCTCATACAGAGCAGTATCCCTCCCTCCTGCTATTCTCTAGGCCTTGGTTTCCATCTGCAGGTGAAGGGATTAGACTAGATGTCCTCTAAGTCCTTCAACAAGGTCCTTGCATAGTCCTTATCAGGACGGTCAGTGTGATACACCCTATTTCTGAGCCTCTTATCCATAAAGTGGGGTTCCGATGGGAGGCCTCAAAGGGCTTGACATGGTTTGACTGTGTTCTCACCCAAATCTTACCTTAAATTTTAATAATCCCCATGTGTCAAGGGCGGGGCCAGTTGGAAATAATTGAATCATGGGTGTGGTTTCCCCCATACTGTTCTCGTGGTAGTGAATAAGTCTCTGGAGATCTGATGGTTTTATACATGGGAGTTCCCCTGCACAAACTCTCCTTGCCTGCTGCCATGGAAGAAGTGACTTTGCTCCTCGTTTGCTTTCTACCATGATTGTGAGGCCTCCCCAGCCATGTGGAACTGTGAGTCAATTAAACCCCCCTTCCTTTATAAATTACCCAGTCTCAGGTATGTCCTTATCAGCAGCGTGAGCGACAATGGACTAATACAGGGCTCGTCCACATGGGTCTGGTGCTCTACTAGGTGGCTCTGATTCCCCAACTTGCAACCAGAGTTTGTAGTAGACACACACACACACACACACACCCCTCCAGGCTTCAGGGCAGCTCTGGAATGGGCTTGGTTTCGGGCCTGCAGCCTTGGGCAGATTGGTGGCAATACTTCCACGTAACCTTCCCTCCAGACTTCCAACAGGTGGGACCCTGTGCCCTCTCTCTCCTGGTCCATGCATGACAGAAGGCATAGGTATCATCTCCTGCATGCCCCAAAGCCCTCCTGCCGCAGACCTCAGCAACAGTGTGGTGAACCCCTGTTCTGTACCTGCACCTCTGTGCTTGGAACCAAATCTGCCCTGGGGAAGCAATTGTCTAAGGTGGAGAGTTGGGGAAGAGGAACCCAAGAGAGGGAAAAATTGGTACCCTGAGGGGATGTGACAGAGGGCATGGGGGGCCAGAGGAAGCAGGAAAGCAGGCAGGCCAGGAGGGAGGCTGGGGCCTCTTCTGGAACTAGCAGTAGATGGTTTTTCTAGGGACAAGACTTCTGGCTTGAGCCTGAACTTAGTGCAGCCTCTGGATCGCTCCTCCATCCTCCCAGCAGATGGCAGTGTGCGTATGGGAACCAAGGTGACAGCTCCTGGGATCACCAGCAGACAATTCTGCAGGCTAGAGCACGAGAGGAGAATCGCTGTCCTTGCCAAAGAGCTGGATGATCAGATAAAGGGTCATCTATCCTCCTGGAGAATCATCCACTACCCTCATGAACTGCTAAGAGGCTTATCCAGGAGTTCTGGGACAATGGTGTCCCTTCTCCTTCTAGGGTCTGGTCTACCCCACTCTGCCCAGTGCTTAGGCTCCACGTGGGCCTAGGTAGGGGTCAGGATTGGCCACAGGCCCTAGGGCACCCTTCCACCGGAGAAGCTGCCCCTGTGTAGCCAGCTTCTGGCTACAGGGTTGCCCCAGCTCTCAGGCAGCTTCTGGGCAGCTCTCCCAAGTCCATTGCGGTCTATGTCCAGGGTCCTACAGCAAGTGTTGGGTCATGTGGGCCCTGAGCCTGTTCCCAGTGGCTCCTACAGCTCAGCCTCACTGACTTAGTCCTCTTCTCAAGGCAAAACCCCATATGTCCACCACAGTGTCCTGAAGAGGGGACCCAGAGCAGCAGACAGCCTGGCTCCACCATTCCTGGTCTTGGGCTGGCCCCCTAGCCTGAAATGAGAGCTCCCACAGATGCCAACGAGCCCCTCCCTGTCTGGGGTTCAGGATGCCTGGTTTGGACTGAGTCACTAGCACTATTGCAGCAGACAGGACTCCAGACATCATGGCCAGCCCGGCCTGAGAAGAGATGCTGTAGCATCTGCTGCCTTCAGCACAGTCCCTAGGCACTGCTCCTCAGGAGGCTTGCAAATGCCCTTTCTTCTTCAGCAGCCTAATAGAAAGAGCCTGGGCTGCGGAGTCAGACATGGCTTCTCATCTCCACTCCACTAGTTACCATCCCCATGGCTTGGAACTAACAATTTATTCTGTGAGCACCAGTTTCCTCTTCGGTAAAATGAAAGTTTTAATGGTATCTTCCTCATAATGTGGTGGGAGTGTTGGCCGAACCCCAGTGGATGGAAGCTAGTCTGGTTCTGGTGAACACCGCCTGAGAAACATTATCAGAAGAGGGAAAAGGAAGGGATAGCACATGAGGGGACTGTGTTTGAGGCTTGGCTGAGCTCAGACTCCTTATTCTAGAGCAGGTCTCTGGCCAGCTGCAGCCAAGCCTCTGGGACTACAGCTGAGGAACAAGAAAGCTTTCCACCTGCACTCCCGAGATGGGAAGCAGAAGGCCGATCACGGTCCCATATGAGTAATTATCTGGGGGCCTCTGAAGTCACTGGCATCCTGTGGTGCCTGGGTTTGGGCTCTGTCATCAGCTCTGGGCTGAGCTCTGGGCTCCAGGCTCTGAGCTTGGACTGGGTTGATCCAAAGAGAATGTTAAAGATTATATTATTTAAGGGAATCACAGTTGAGTTCAGCTTGTTAAGTATAGGGTGTGGCACATGATGAGTGATCCAAACAAAATGAATGAATGAATTCATACTATTTTTCACTCACTGAAGTTTTCCTAACTGGCCCTGTCTGCTGGTTGGGACCCTTTTCAAATAGGAAGGAGGCAGGAGATGAGGGTTCCAATTCTTACACTTTCTGCTTCCCGCCTTGGTCAGCCTCTATGACTTCGGGTCCTCATTTACAAATGGGACAAGGTAACCTCTATAGTGTCTTCTAGCTCTGGGATGACTGGATCCTAAAGAGAGAGGATTAGCAGGACTGAGAGCAGAGAGATTCCTTCCCAAGGTAGGAGAAAGGCTTTCATGGGTGGTGGCGACTCCCCAGATATGAGTAGACATTGGGTGTTGGAAGAATGTTAACCAGGGAGAGAGGCATTGTGGGCCAGATCAGCAGTGACAGTGACAGTAGGTCTGGGTGTTTGTGCCATAGCTGCTTCCTGATGGCACATTTTCCTTTGTTCTGAACCCCACACCCTGCTGACCCTGGCAGTCATTTCCCCTAGGTCTGTCTTACTAAGACCTGGGGCAGAGGTGGGGACTGTCGAGAAGAAGGTTAATAGATGGGTAGTGATGGGGTTTGCCTGCCTTTGGATCTGTGAGGTTGTGGGTCTTGGGAGGTAAGCTTCTGGTTAACTACATTAGTATACAAGGAACAGAACATCACTGGGGTTAACCTAAGTAAGTGAGGCAAATAAGCCAAGAATCTGAGTCTTTCAGAAACCCAGATAGGACCCTAATGGTACAGGGTCTCAAGAGTCTGGGTGGAAGCTGGTTCCAGATCCCTGGTGGCTGAAGGACTTCAGTGACAGGTGCTCATATGCCTCACTATGGTGCTATATCATTAATCCAAATAAGCCACGCCCAGTGTGTCCACTCCTCTGCCAGATATCACCGTTCTTCTCACAACCCTCTGTATTCTGTGTTTCCAGCTCTTTTTTAACTTATGATTTCTCAATTTCAGCTTGCCATAACTTTCCATAGCCCTTCAGGACTCACGCCCCCATACTCTACTGTAAGACCTTTCTAGATGCATCTTTGTTTACCTCCTACTCCTACTACTAACTGACTTTCTCCACATTTTATAATCTGATTTCCAAAGGCAAGAATATGATTTGGGTTAGGTACCAAGTTCTTGTCCAATGAGCTGTGTTGGAGTACAGCATAGTACAGCATTGCTGCCTAGAGAGGACAAAAGAAGACTCTGGTGGCATGCGAGGAGGCTGCTCGCAGTTGAGCAAGGGTAACTGACTGAGGGGGAGAGTAGGAGCTACATCCTATCTCACTACATGGCAAGTCATGCATCTTTATGTGGGGCTGCTTCAACTCAGAAGAAAGGAGAAAGGGGTGCCTTTGTCAGAAGAGAAGTGGCCCTGTGATGTGTCAGATACTATGATTAGCATATGATCTTTCTGTTACTTAGGACAACACATTTCTTATCTCTTCTGCATTTTACCCGTGTCTGGTAGCTTTTGCTGCCTGTCAAACCAACCCTCCCTTAAATCAGTGGCTTAAAGTAATAACCATCTATTATTGCTTATGGGTCCATGGGCTGGCTGGGTGGTTCTGCTAATTTGAGTCTGGTTTCATTGCTCCAGGCTAAGCCTCTTCATGTGTGTGCCTTCAGCTGGAGGCTCAGCTAGGGGCTGGATGGCCTAGGCTGGCATCGCTCACACAGCTGACAGCTGACTGGATGTCACTTGGGGGTACGGGGCAACAGGGCTACGTGTCTGTCACCAATTAACAAGCTAGCCTGGACCTGGTCACAGGACAGTTCAAGGTTCAAGGAAAACAAATGGAAACAGGTAAGGCCTCTTTTGGTCTAGGCTCAGAATTTGAAGTGTCTCTTCTGCCATATTCTTTTGGCCATTCACAAAAACCACTCCAGTTGTGGGTCTTGGGAGGTGCACTTCTGGTTAACTTGGGGGTCATTAGTATACAAGGAACACAGCATCGCTGGGGTCAAACCAAGTAAGGGAGGAAAGTAAGCCAAGAATCTGAGTCTTTCAGAAACCCAGACAGGACCCTAAGTCAAGGGATAGGAAAAAGACTTTTGGTGGGTTATGTTTCGAGTCACATCACAAAAGGGAAAGTGGAGGAAGAGTAATTTGCAGCCATTTTTGTAGTCTATTGCCTACCATCAACTCTGCTATGATGCTCCATCTGCCGGGAAGGAGGTGACCAGAGAGGGGACCTAAGCATAGCCCAAGGGAGCTCATGAGAACAGAAGTGCATGGGGCTGCTCCTGAGCCTTTTATTCATATCCAATAGTCTTAGATGTGGATTCAGCTGGTTGTGGGTTGGGGGAAAGAAAACCTGGAGCCTCTTTTTCACTAAGAGCTCCTATCTTTGCTCTCACAATTTATATAATTTGAAATTATCACAGCTGCCAATGCTTTCCTGAAACATCATGGGTGTTTCCCTTAGCCATCATGGGTGTAGGGATAGGGGTAGGAGGGATATGCAGATGGAAGAATGAGGTTGAGAAACTGACGTTGAGAAATCCAGGCATTGGGTGGGCCAGAGATATCCCAACAGATCTCTCAGCTGGCCTTGCCTATAGGCACAAACTTGATCTTGTTCTTACCCAAACTGCTTTGCCTGTGAAGCCTTATTCTCTAGTATTTCATATGACCAAAATCTCCTATTTTTGAGATACTCACACTTCTTTACCCCTATGTCTACTGTTCTTATTGTGGCAGCTCCTCAAGTCTTCCTTTTTCTAGAACTATTTCAGACTTCTCCTGGCTTTAGTTCCTTTCCATCCTTCCACTGGTCCATTACATTCACCTTCATCCTTCCACTGGTCCATTACGTCTGCTTCTCCACTGCCATTGTCAGTGATTTCCTAATCCTGGATCAATCCAAGTACCATCTTTCCTGTCCCTGCACACAGGGAGCTGAGTGGTCCAGGGGCAATTACCCAAACACAAGAACCAGAATCCTACAAATTATGTTCTCCTTTCTGCCTGGCCCTCCACAGTTCCCACCTATACCTCTATCAATACCCAGCGTCTCTGTCTCCTGCTTTCCTCAGAAGCTATTTCAGAATTTATTTCCTCTCCACTAACCTCCTGCTGTACCACCTGCCACTTCAGTCATGATCAAAAAACCCTAAGGAATAGAGACCTTCATATGGAAACTCTTTTGATGCCCTTCTCTATCAATAACAACTTGCAACCTCTTCCTGACTGCTGGCTCTGACTCTAAATAGTCCTCAAACTGCAGCTTCCCTTTCTTCTCCTAGGTGAGCCACTTCAAAGTTATGCCCATACCAATCATTTGTCTAGGTTTAGTTTAGAGGAGGGCACAGCCACATGGCTGATATAGGGGACTAGGTGCTATGTAGGGGCTCCCATCCAAGACAAGACAGGGACAGGATAACTCCTACCCCATTTTAGGAAAAAATTAGAAGTTCATGCATTTGAAACACCCAGAACAAAGTCCAAAGGATACCAGTAGAATCAGAGTTTGAGTTGCAGGGCAAAAGTTGAGCCACGTGAGATGGTATAACAGGAAAAAGCTGATGAAGGAAGGACAAAGAAAAATAGCTCTAGGAGATTTCTCTCTGAGCAGTCTTGGAACATTCAGATAGTCTTTCTTGGCTTTCGAGTGTCATTTGCCAAAAGAATAAGAAGAAATACTGACTTAGTGTGTGGGAAATGGAGGCCACCAGCTCCCTTCATAGGTAGGGTGAGTCCAGGTTTTCCCAGAGGAAATGAGGATGTTCCTGAGAAGAGAGGAGGTAGATAAGACCCTGTACGTTCCTTCCTGGCCTGTCTCTCTCCTTGACACCTGCACTGAGCTCTCCTTGTTATGGAAGTTCTGCCTTCCCTTTTTGGTGTGACAGCCAGACTGAGGGTGAGAGGGAAAAGAGCCAGAGACTGATGTGATGCTTCCCCATCCAGGGTGTCCTGCAGCACTGTTCTTGGCACACAGTAGGATCTCAGTTAATATTTGTTGAATGAATGATAAATGACTCTGGATACTCTGGGCATGTCTAGAAGGTAATTTTTCCATTTTTTGCTTTCTTCCATCCAGATGAGGCTGTTGGCACCCAGACTGTATGAAGACAACGCTGTCTGAGTAGAACCCAATGGCCAGATGAGTTCTACTTTGTTAATACAACACCAGATCAATGATAGCAGATCCGGAGTTCTCCTCCACCTCATCCCAGGGACTGGTATGCTGTTATGGAAGGAACTCAGGACTAGGAATTAATCAGGACTGATGTTCTGGTTCCTTCATCATCATGGACTTATTGAATAAATTTGGAAAGGATCTACTGTTGAGACTTCAGTGTCCCCCAGAGATGACAATCTCTGCCTCTATAGAGTTATGGCAAGATTAAATGAGCTAATAAATTGGAAGAATTTTGCAAATCATAAAACATGGTGCATAGAAGTAGGACCGTGATGATAATGATACCAAGTGTAGCATCCAAGGTAAGATAAAGTCTTACTGAGGCAAAATTTTGCAAGCTCTTTGAGGGCAGAGCATGTGGGCAATTCTTCTCTGTAGCCTCACAGGGCTTAGTAAGGCATAGATACTGAGTAAGTCATTGAATAGAAATAAATTTTCTTCTTTGGAGGTCCTTAGTAGTGACCCAGACCTGGAGGTTTTAGGTCCAATGAAGGTAAAACTCTCCATCACTTGCCATTCTCCAGGAGCCAGCTGTTCCTCCTTTTGCACCTATTCACCTATCTCTCTGATCCTCAAGGAGAAAGCCTGGAATGTGCAGTCTCCAACTTCACCAAAGTCTCCTCTATATTCCTATCACCATGGACTGCTGTTATCATTACCATGTGCAGTGTGGCTACTCAAAGGGAGGCAGATGCACAGCGTCAGCATCTGATAATTAATCACTCCCTTTTGGAAACTCTACTTGATGCAAAACTGAAAGCAACAATTAGGCTAACCACATCGATTTCTTGTTATTGGGAGTTATTCATGAGGGCAGCTATAATTATCATGCATCTATGTTTCATTTTATAGGTTTCAATTTCTTAATTGCTTTTGACCAAAATTTCATGAATACATTAAATTATATTCCAGCCCACTGATTCATACCATGAGTGGGATCATGGGGTGCCCTCTGAAGTGCCCACCAGTGTCCACATACCTTTTCTTCCCTCCACTGCTGGCCATTAAGGATGCTTAACCTCAGTTCCCTGGGCACTATTACAGGGTGATATTAAAGAAAGAGAAGAAGCTGTGGATTTAGATAGCTATGAGAAGGCAGGTTTGACCTGAGCCCAAGAGTAGACCTGGGCTCAAAGAGAAAGGACTCCAAGTGCTCAGGAAGTGATGGATGTGTCACAGAGACCCTGATGCTAGTGGGCATTTTACAGCCTGTTTGCAGCTGGACTGGGTGGGAGTGGGAATTCAGATTCAGGAGGGTTCTACATCTCCCACCTGACAATAGCGGCTCATGGTGTGATGGTTCTGCTCTCCATCTTCTCCCTTTTTCTGCTCCTCCAAATGACCTCCCATCCTGGATCAATCTTCCCTTTCCCCCTACACTCCTCTGGCCATGCCTATTCCCTGCCTCCAATATTTGTCTCAGAGAATGAGCCTGGTATGAAGGGTCCAGAATAAAATAGAATGTGAGGAGCCTCATGTCTGTCACTCAGCAGTATGTAGTCAGCCTTTTCCTGTACACCATTCTGATATTGGAGCGTCTAACCTTTATTCATCTATTTGTTTATTTTTATTTGTTATTTTTTTGAGACAGAGTTTCTCTCTGTCACCAGGCTGGAGTTCAGTGACATGATCTCGGCTCACTGCAACCTGTGACTCCCAGGTTCAAGTGATTCTCCTGCCTCAGCCTCCCGAGTAGCTGGGACTTCAGGAGCACACCACCACACCCAGCTAATTTTTATGCTTTTTAGTAGAGACGGGGTTTCACCATGTTGGCCAGGATGGTCTTGATCTCTTGACCTTGTGATCCGCCTGCCTTGGCCTCCCAAAGTACTGGGATTACAGACGTGAGCCACCACGCCCGGCCTCATCTATTTATTTAATAAATATTAATCGAGCACACAAAATGTACCAGGTTCAGTTAACCATGCACACTGAAACATGTAATGTGCTTATGGGAACTTTCTTTAAAGATAAACTCTCAGGGCTGGATGCCTTGAAGTCAGAGTTCTTGGTCTTCGAAAGATGGCACCTGGCTCCACTCCCTTGCTCTGTAATTTGGTTATTTCATTTCTCTGTGCCTCATTTTCCTATTTTGTAATATGGAAAGCATGAAAACAATAGTAAGGGTATGGTAAGGATTAATGAGGTAATATTGGGTAGAACCATATGAAATTGCCATCATTTGGCCATTTTTCAACCACAGAAGCACCAATGTCATACGGTTTAGCTTGCCAAAGTACTTAGCACGGTGCTTGGTACAGAACAAATAGCTCAGTCAGTGATACCTTCGCTTTGTTTTATTTAGATGCTACAAGCCTTACAGTTCTTTCAACTTGACTGTGTAATGCTAACATTTGGATAGGAAGCTCTTTCTAGTACCACCAGGAACATTTTGACTCAAGGTTAACATACTCACTGGACAGGTTTTACTCAACACTACCCATGGGGACAACCATGTTAGAGCAGACAGTGATTGACAAGAGTGAAACATGAGCCAAGGAACTACCTAATTGTGTTTAGGAGTTGGTACTTCTTTAGGTCTTGTCCAAAGCAGTGTTATCCACATTATTTAAATACAGAGCTGACTATTAATGCTAACTCGTGTTTTCTCCATTGTTTTAACAGAGTTTTATTTATAGGAAATCATCACGAAATGGGAATTGTCTCTGTTCTTAATAAGGGATAATGTGTCCATTAATCACATATATATAATATATATAAATATATATTTTAAAATATATTTATATATATTATATATATATTTATATATATATATAATATATATAATATATTATATATACATATGTTTTTAAATACCCAAAACAGGAAGAAGCATGAACTTGTCATCTCCGAGTGCATTTCTCAGTCCTAGAGTTACAGGAAGGGAGTGGGAAATAGGATAAGAGTCTGTTTTCCAGGAAGCTTGAGTCCAGGAAGAACACAGTGTCTGGAAGCCAGGGCCCTAAACAAAGCCCTCCTTCTAGCTATATCTTCTGTTAAAGTACCCACTCAGGCAGCACTTTCACTGGAATCATCAAAGGCTCTGCCCTACCAGAAACCAGCCCACCCAACCCTGTGTCCAGAGCTCCTCCCAGGGCAGCACTGGTCTCTGCTCCAGTGCCTAGAGGTGAAGAGCTATCTGGCATCTGTCAGCTTTCCATGGGCAACTTGTGAGCAAGGCAGGCTTCTCCAGGCTTCATGGGTTTTCTGAAAGCCCCTAGGACTCTTCCTGCATTTCCTCCAATCAGGACCCAATTCCTAGTTTTCAAGGAAATGAAGCAAGGCTGCAAGCTCTGCATTCTCCTGGGGCCTTCTGACTTGGCAGAGCAAACCCTACCAACACCTGCTGCAGCTGCAGGCCCCTTCCTATTTTTCCTCATCTCCCTCCTCCTCCAATGTATTTCTAGTCCTCAGAAAGCGTGCAATGGGGGCCTTGAATTCCCTTTGGCTTTTAACAAAGCGGCTGTGTTTTAATTTACAGAGTCAATGTGAGGAGTAGCAAGGTGAAAGCAGAACCTGTGGTTTGCCAGTCATTGCTTTAGAGCAGGCAAGTCCCACCCCACGTGTTGCACAGGAGGCAATGGAAGCTCAGAGAGGAGGAGGGGCTCGCCCAAGGTCACACAGCAAGTCTCTTTTCCTTGCTCGAATAAGCTTTTCTTTCCACAATATTTTATTAAGTGCCAAACTGTAGGCCACCCCCAAAGAAGAAGAACTACAGAGCCAATCTCAAAGTCTGCATCTCAGCCACGGAACCCTCTTTGTTACGAGGCCCTAGGGAAATGCAACCCCCCGAGTTTGAAGTGAGGAGGCTTCCTCTTGAAAAATCAGTTAAAATGCCCTCCTTTATGCACATGCCAACTTTGACTTCAAAAAGACTTTATTCCCAAGGATAAACAACCCTATGTTTGTGTAATATAATTAAGTGAAGGCATCTTTAAATGTCATACTAGCTTGTGCCCATTTCAAATTGTTATGCATCAACAGAACTTAACGAGATAGCCAAGCCTTCTCCTTGCTGTGAGACTGAGATAAGCCACAGCACTGTGGGCCCTTTAATAGATTGCCAAAATAAAGCATTTTCTATGCAAATTATTCATGCAGTGGGACAGCTAATCGCTTGCCAAGAGCCCGCCCACTGCCTCTCTGCAATTAGTCGTGAAGTTGAAGGAGCTCCAAACTCCGCAGGCACACTGAGGGCCTCCTGCTCCTATGGCTTGTTTTCAGGTTAGCAGAAACTTTCTTTCCTCTGGTGGTAGGGCCCGGTTGCCCTGGCACAGAGACAGGTGGATAAGGGGAGTGAGGGAATGGGCAACAGGTAGATAACTAAAGGTAAAGCCAGAAGGCCATTCCTGGACCACTATGGCCCAGCACATAACTCATGTGTATAATGTGCACTTGGCAGCTGTTAGGCCCTGAGCTGCAGTTTGCTCATCTTTAAAACTGGTCTGAGGGTCCCAGTGGTCTGCTGTTTGGAGAGCAGGTGACAAAAGGAGTTGGGAGCAAGCTTAGTCCTCCCAAGGAAGGACCTCAAGGAAGAACCCACTTTGAGCTCATAGGAAACCAGAGACTCAAGGTCAGAATAGGAATTTGGAGTCTGTCCCAGCCTGCCACCACTCCCATCCTGGAAACTGTTGTCTTAGGCACAAGAAGTTTCTAGGGTAGTCAAAGGAGAACCTCAGGTAATGGAGCCAATGATTCGAGCTCTCCCTCACTCTCACACAAAACAGCTGGCTCTCGGCCGGGCGCGGTGGCTCAAGCCTGTAATCCCAGCACTGTGGGAGGCCGAGGCGGGTGGATCACGAGGTTAAGAGAACGAGACCATCCTGGTCAACATGGTGAAACCCCGTCTCTACTAAAACTACAAAAAATTAGCTGGGCATGGTGGCGCGTGCCTGTAATCCCAGCGACTCAGGATGCTGGGGCAGGAGAATTGCCTGAACCCAGGAGGCGGAGGTTGCGGTGAGCCGAGATCGCGCCATTGCACTCCAGCCTGGGTAACGAGTGAAACTCCGTCTCAAAAAA
>NW_016107580.1:2612541-2645301 GCF_001604975.1 Cebus imitator | reverse complement strand
AAAAAAAAAAAACAGCTGGCTCTCCTGAGTTCTCTTTCTGCCTCTCTCTTAAGTGTGTCTCTGAGTCTCTCAACGTCTCTCTCTCCATGTCCATGTTCTGTTGTTGCCTCTCACTCCCTCCCACCAAGAGCTGGCTGTGGAAGCCACTCCAACGGGGGGCCAGCACCCAGTGGCCTCCTGAAAGATGACCAGAGCAGATCTGATCTATGAAAGGAAGACTAGGGTATCTTGCTCTTGTACCAGCTTATGCAGGGCAATAGCCATGATCTGGGATCACACATGCACTCCTCAGAGAGCTGGGGTCAGGACTCTAGCCTGGATGGGAGCACCTTTGGCCTCCAATTCCAGGATTCGGTGAGATGGGCTAAACCCAAGTTGTCCAAAGGAAGAGACTTGCTCAGGGAGGGATCAAGGAGCCCCATGAGAGCCAAAATCACATGTGTGAACATATGTGGTGGGGGAGGAAGGGCGTATTTTTGGTGTTTGGGCAGCTTTAGAAGCTAACTGCTTGTGTGGTAGGTGAAGGCCTGGGCTAACCCATGGGTTCTTAGGTCAGTGGTTTGCTTACTTAACAGAAGTCTGTTTTCCTCATTAGAGTCCTGTGAACACATCAATATGGAAGTCATTTAACCTAGAAGAGTGATGGATAATGGTTGCTTGCCTTTGATATTCTTTGACAGCCTTTTAATACAGCGAGAGCCCCAGGGAGGGCACAGATGAAAGGGTCATTTGGTTGGGACCGCAGCATCAGCTCTGCTCCTTCCCATGCTGATTGCTGGTGACTCTGACAATCCACACCAATCAATCCACTCGGCTGAGTTTCCTCTGAGGCCCAGGCAGTTCTAGAAGTTCCTGGTAATCCTCCCATGCAGATGCGGGTATACTGAAAACCTCCTGTTGCTAAAGAAGTAAATGACCCAGGAGGAGCATCACATGGAGCCCTTGCTGCTGATTCATAGTGGAGACAAAGGAACTGATCAGATTAGTTCCTTTGTGGCCCAGGAGATAGGAAGAGCTTCAGCTACTCTAGCCCCTCACTATGGTCTCACTCAGAATTACATCTGGTCCTTGCCTGGAACCCCAGGGCTGATAACTTCATTCTAACTTGCTTTGGGGTTCAAGGCCCTTCCCAGTCACCTGGCCAGGACAACATCATCCTAAGCTTAGAGCCATCCTTTGTTTAGAACAATTTTGCCCCACTAACCCCCCATGGCCTCTGTGGCTGAGGTCCTGTCACCTGCTGATACCCAGAGTTCCTTGCACCTGGCCCAGTTTCAGGAAGAGCATGGCCCTTGAATTCCTCTTACCAAGCTCCACTGTGTTGGATGAGGGGCGCTGAGGCTGGGAGCGTTATGCCTGTTGTTTGCCCCTTACCTTACGGCCTGCTTGTTCCTATTGCTTGACTGGCTTTCATGCAACACCTGAGAGAAGGTGGGGTGCAGTCAGGGTGGGGGACTCTCCCTACCCACCTCCTCTAAGCTAACTCCAAGTCCAGATCCCACCAAAGCTCTCCTGCCTCAGTGAATTAGTCCTGCTCATTCACATGCAGAGACATGATCAAGCTGGTCCCCAAGGGCTTGCAGCTGGAACATGTGGGGCTTGGTTGGGAGAAGGCAGAGCCGTGGGATTCTCAGCTCTACCTGAGAGGGCAGCCCCGGGAGGGTGCAGTGGTACAGAGTGGGCCTGTGGCGTGAAGTGAAGAGAAGATGGGCCAGGACGAGACTATAGGAGACCGAAGAAACTGCCCACTCAGAAAACCTGGCCCTGTGCTTTGAGCCCTAGTAAGACAATAAGTCCCCACCACCTTCTTTTTCCCTAACTTTCTCTCCTTTCCTCTCCTCCCTTCCACATTCACGTTTCCTCTTGCTAAGGGGATGTGCTGACACTCAGCTTTGCTATGGGTCTCACGGTACCCAGGGACTAGCCTGGGAGCCCACCTCCCAGACGAAACATTGTATCCAGCAGATGTGCATCTGGAAGGCTCATGACTGGAAGCCCAACACTTTGGGAAACCAAGGCAGGAGGATCACTTGAGGCTGGGGTTTGGAACAAGCCTGGGTAACATAGTGAGACCCCATCTCTATAAAAAATTTTTTTAAAAATATTAGCCAGACATGGTGGCATGCATCTGTAGTCTCAGCTACTTGGGAGGCCAAGGCAGGAGGATCACTTGAGCCCAGGAGTTCAGGGCTGCAGGGAGCTATGATCACACCACTGCACTCTAGCGTAGGTGACAAAGCAAGACAATGATTCAAAAAAATAGAAAATGCACTCTACCACCCGGTGGATTTCTGGAGCCCAAGCCCTGTATAGCCAGAGCCTGCCTACACTGTTGGACATGCCTAACCATGTTCCATGCTGGGCAGGACCTCCATGGGCGTGACCATGGCTGCCAGTGTCCCTGTCTCTTTTCTGGCCAGCTCTCGTGTTCCCAGAGTACCTCGTGCTCAGGGCAGATACTAGTAGCTGAGAGAAAAGTGACCCTACACCGTAGGACCCAGGAATTTGTATATTTAATTCTACCTCACCCAGGTGATTCTAAGACACAGCCAAGGGTGGGAACACTGATCTCCATACCTGCCCCTCGAACTTCAGTGTGCCCTTGTCAGAGTCATCTAGGGCACTTAATAAGACATAGACTCCTAAACCCCATCGCCAGAGATTTCTGATTAATAAGACATAGACTCCTAAACCCCATCTCCAGAGATTCAGATTCAGGAGATCTGAAGTGGGCTGAGCATTTGTGTTTCTAACAAGCTCCCAGGTGCTGGACTCTGCAAGTCCATGGACCACACTTAGAGTAACAAGGGTCTGATCCAATCTCTAATTTTCCTGAGGGAAAAACCAAACTGAGAGCAAAGCAGGGCAGCGGATGCCAGCCGCCCACCCAAACGCCCAAGCCTTTGAGGGCTCAAGTTCCCACTTTAAGAGGACAACAAAATTCAGGCCAAACCCAAGCGGGCCTGGTTGCTGCATGTTGGGCCTCTGGCCTGGCCCAGATGGCTGGGCTATCAAGAGTGTTAGCCGCTGCCATTGGCTGGTCCCTCACTGACAGGCTGTCACTGACAGCAGAAACTTGGCCAATGGCAATCAATCAGGGGGCCCGCGCTGCCTTAAATACCAGCAGAGCAAACAGCCTCAGACAAAGCTGCACCATATATCAATTACCAAGAGGCTGTGTGCTCCTCTGGGCGGAGGGAGCCAGAGGGAGCCGGAGCTAGCGGCCAGGGCTGGTGCCCCAGCTGATAAGGGCCGGCATTGTTCAGGGACAGCTGGCAGCCCGATAAGGGCCTGCTCGCCCGAGATAATGGCAGTGGGCAGGCGCCTCGCGGCAGTTTAGAATTTCTTGGGTCTCCAAGAAAGGTTCTATTAAGCCCACTGACCCCAATTGAATATTAATTAGCTAATTAACGGATTTATTGTTCCACGCCATTTCTGGAGAGGCCATTTTTTTCGAGTGCCATTATTTTTGTAAATGATTTTTCGCATTGTGCATAATTGAATCTTTGCAGCTGCCAGCATCTTCTGCATGATTTGGCAAAAAAAAGGAAGCAGAAGCACTTAGGGCTTTTTCCCCCCACCCTCCCTCTGAACAAATGTTTTCAGCCCCTCCTGCTAATGCTGGAGCGAGGGGGAAGCAGGGGGGGAGCTGTCTCTGTTTCACAGGTTTGTTTTTTAAGCCGAACTGCAATGTCTGCACTCCTTTTTCCTTCCTTTTGTGGGCAGCTGAGGGCTGAGGCTCTCCGTGCTGTCCCCACCAGCCCTTTGTCTGGCTGTCTTCAAAGTACTCAGACTTAGCATTTCTCAGCCCAAACTTCTTACAGCATTGTGCTTTCTGTTAGGGAGTACACAGAGGGAACAAGGCCCGAGCTTGTCCCAACTTGAGCTCCCAGTGGAGGGAGGCCAGCCCTGAACTGCGAGAGGAGGAGTTACTGGCCTGCTGGGGAGCACTCCTGGTGGGCTCTGCCTCAGTTCTTGCCCCTACATATCCCACCCTGGCCTCTGCTTACTGGAGCCTACCCTGGGTCTGGCTTCTCTTGGGTAACAGAACCCGCATCCCGGAGTCTCTCTGCTGCTCTTTAATAAGTCTTTGCTCCAAATTCCATGCCAGGGTTGCCTGACTCCCTGGAACTGGCATCTACCATAATAAGTTGAACCAGACGGTCCCACAGGCACATGGCTGAATCAAACCCATTCCTCTGCAGAGTGTCTAGAAGAGGGAGGGTATGTGTGCTGGGATGGGGCTAGTGTGGGCGGCACAACAATATTGTCAGGCAGCATCGGGGATCCCCGGCGGACCTCGGAGCCCCTTCAGCATCATTAATGAAGCCAGGGGCAGGCAGAGGCTCCAGGAATATTAGTCAGGGCCCCGCTGTGGGCACGTCTAAGGAAGGCTTGTGCCCAGGACCTGCCCCCTGGCCGCCAGGGTCTGCAGAACTTTATTGGGATTTTTTTATTAAGCTGCCTTTTCCTGCCCTCATCCCTGTCCTTATCCTGCTGTTTGTGCTCAAAAAGAGAAATTCTAAAGGTGTTTGTGAGCAGGGAGATGAGTCAGGAAGGGGTTCGTGAGTTTTCCTTTGCAGGCACTGGCTGGGACCACCCATTTCCTTCCCTCTGGAATAGTGTCCAGCAGACAGACAGACTGTTCCGGGAGTCTCCTCCAGGTGCAAAAGTTGTAGAAGGAACTATATGAGATAATGTGTATGTTAACTAGCCAGATTTAGTCACTCTGCAATGTATATGTACTTCAAAATATCATGCTGTCTATGGTAAATACATACTTTTGTTTTCTGTCAACTAAAGAAAGGTTGTAGGGACCCCAAAAGTCTAAGAACTGTAGGTATTCTTTAGAGCTGGGGAGAGGAGTCACTCAGTCTCTGAACGCCTCCCGGGGTGGGAAGCTCACTACCATCAAAGCAGCTTTAATATGGAGAAGTCCTTACACAGAGTCCTTATGCCCCTCCCTATGCCCCACCTGTATAGTCTCCCTCTGCTCAGGACACCCATTCAGCTCATAAGAGTAACAACCATAATAATGTCTAACATGAAGTGAGGAGCTACTATGTGCCAGACACCGCTTTAGGTACTTTTTTTTCCGAGACAGCATCTAGCTCTGTTGTCCAGGCTGGAGGGCAGTGGCATGATCTTGGGTCACTGCAACCTCTGCCTCTCAGGTTCAAGGGATTCTTCTGCCTCAGCTTCCCGAGTAGCTGGGATTACAGGCACCCACCACCATGCCCAGCTAATTTTTGTATTTTTAGTAGAGACGGGTTTCACTGTGCTGGCCAAGCTGGTCTTGAACTCCTGACCTTGTGATCCGCCCGCCTCAGCCTCCCAAAGTGCTGGGATTACAAGCGTGAGCCACCGTGCCTGGCTGTTCTAGGTACTTTCGTGCATTATCTCATTTAGTCTTCCTCATGTCACTGGGAGGTAGATGGGATTCTGAGGCAGAGATGTGAAGTAACCTATGCAAGGTCACAGATGAAAGTAAGAGCGCCAGACACCAACTCAGCATTGCCGGATACCAGTGCCTCCACGTTTGACCTCTCTGCTCCACAGTCTGGAAAGCCATGGCTCCAAGACTGCTCTGCTTCAGGGAAGAAAAGCTCAGGTGCTGTAGGTGCTCCTCATCTGACAAGGTCTCCCTTCTCTTTGCTGCCTTGGCCCTTCCACCAGAAGCCCAAAGTTCAGAGGCAGTCTGGCTGGGAGAGAGCGGAGGGAGCTCGTCTCTTCCATTGTTCTAGACACCATACTCTGTTAATACAGCCTGGGTTGGTGATAAAGTTCTTAGTGAGGGGTTGTACCCCTCCACAGCCCCCCTTACCTGCCGAGGTTCAAACTTATTGTTTTGAAAAGGAGCCCCCCAAATCATTTTCTCTAGTCCTCAGACTTTTGGAGGAATTTGGCCAGATCCTCCCCCAAACAGGTTTCTCTACACCTCCAGAATCTACCAAGGACCCTTCTCTGATCCCAGTGAGCTGACAGCTGGAGCCCTCCTCTGGAGTTAGTAAGAGAGGGAGGCCTCAAGTGAGAGCAACACCCCCCCAACCCTGCCACCTTGAGGCTGCACAGACCTGGCTCTTCCCTTCCATGAACATGACCCATCAGGACACCAGTGCCTCCTGCTGGCTACCATGGGGGCTGCAAGCCACCCCTTGGGTATTCGGGGGATGTCCTTCCCGTTTCTTATTTTGCAAAGAGGACTGGGGCTCAGAGGCAGGAAGAGAACTGCCCAAGTTCACCCAGTCACACTAAGCGGGGCCAGACCATGCTCTGTTCTCCTTTGTCCCCAGGAAAGGGCCAGGTGAGTGTCTGATCAGGGATCCAGGAAGCCAACAGTCATACTTGGCTCAGAGGATCTAATGTCATCCCTCTCAGAGCCTGATTCTCTGGAGGGGACACCTGCTGGCCCACTGGCCACCCCAGTCAGGCTGCCTGAAGTCCTGCAGTCATTCCATTGCCAAGTTCTGGGAGTCAGCATTGCTTAAACCCCATCCGCCTGCCTCTTGGATCTTCCCAACTCAATATTCTCAAGAATCTCAACAGGAATCTTTTCATCAGACAAGACAACCCAGGCTCCAGCAAGCAAATTTCTGTCCCTCTGGGAATGCCACCACTGACAGGGCTTATGGGACCAGGGTAGGAGTCTGCAATCCATGGGCCACCACTCACAGGCTCAGCAACCTTGGACAATTCACATCTTTCTGACCATCAATCCCTTAAGTGTAATGTGGTAATAATAATGCTAGTCCTCCTTCCATGAAGTATATATGTATGTGTGTGTGTGTGTGTACACTCTATCATCTATCTATCTATCTACCTATCTATCTATCTATCAAGATGCCTCTCTGTATAGATCTATATATAGAGAGAGATCAAAACCTGAATCTTAAAAGGAATCTTGTTATATGGCATATATATGTGAGGCTCTGTTGCCGAGGCTGGAGTGCAGTGGCACAGTCATAACCCACTGCAGCTTCAAAGTCCCAGGCTCAAGCGATCCTTCTGTCTCAGCCTCCAGAGTAGCTGGGACTACAGGAGACACCACAAGATACCTGGTTACTTTTTTCTATTTTTAGTAGAAACAAATTCTCTATGCTGCCCAGGCTGATTTCGAACTCCTGAGCTCAACCAATCGTCCTGCTTCAGCCTCCCAAAGTGTTGGGATTCCAGGTATGGGCCACCACACCCAGCCTGAAAAAATATATTGTGAGCCGGCAGGATAGAGGCTACATTGGCTAACCTGAAAGGGGGCACTGGGGACTTGAGGGATATATTATAAACTGGAATATACTGATGCATATGAACTTTTTTTGTCTTTATTTCTTCTAAAAAGAAAAACGGGCTACATGTGCAAAATGTGCAGGTTTGTTACCTAGGTGCACATGTGCCATGGTGGTTTGCTGGACCTATTGACCTGTCCTCTAAGTTCCCTCCCCTCACCCCCATCCCCAACCGGCCCTGGTGTGTGTTGTCCCCATCTCTGTGTCCATGTGTTCTCATTGTTCAACTCCCACTTATGAGTGAGAACAGATGCATGTGAACTTTTTGGACAAAACCTGAATCTTAAAAATAATCTTGTTATTTGGAAGACCACATTCCAAGCCTCCCTGATATCTCTGATCAATGGGACCCTTCAGAGAAAAATTGGAGACTCACGTATGAAATAGCTGGTGTGCAATGGCAGAGGACTCCCAATGGCATAACTAATAATAGTTGAATTAATAATAGTAGAATTTTGGGCTCCAGGTAGATGGGTTGGGGGATATTCTGGGGTCTAGGGGAGCCCTGCCAGATCACAGAAAGGCTTCCATTTCTTCTGAGGTAGGACCAGCATCCAAGTCCTGGGGGACTCATGCCTTTTCTAAGAAAAGAAAGAGAGTGGGGTGAGTAGCTTCAGGCTCGGTCTAGCAAAGGCCCTGTGACAGGCTCTCCAATTAACCCAGCTGTCTTACATAGGGTGGCTCAGATTTTACTTCAGGAAAAATGACTTAGCTACACAGAGCCCAAGGAGCAGGGAAAGATGGATAGAGATGTGGATTGTCAGAAGGAGATGGGACAAAAAAGGAGGGGGAAAGAGAGAGAGAAAGAAAGATAGAGGACACAGGGAAAGAGTCACATAGGAGAGACAGAGAATATTGCTAGGGAAAGGGCTTTGCAATGGGCAAGGCCGGACATCAAAGCCACCAGCATAGGGCATCAGAGTCCCTTTCATGTGTCATCTAAGGCAGGGGAGGGAAGGGGGGACGGCTTTGATGGTTCTTGCGGTCCCAACTAGGCCACACCTTGGAGCCAGAGCAGGCTGCCCTGCACATGCTACCTTCAGGGCCTGCTTCTGAGAGCCTCTCCTAGCTGGTGCCTCCGCCCTAGAGAAAGAGGGCTTCCAGTTTTTGCCTGTCTGCCTGCCTGCCTGCCTACCTGCCAGTTAGAGCACTCCCTTGGGGCCTCAGCTGGATTCTGGTTCCATTTACCACCTCCATATTCACAGCCCCTCTCCTCAAGCAATAGGGTGAGAATACAAGGGTGGATGGGGAGGAGTGCAGTGCTGGGTATGGAGAGGACAGCACTACTCATCTGCAATGCAAGGCCCTCCCTTGTGGCCCTCAGGTGAGATGACCACGTGATCTGCTAATATTCTCTTGACAGGAAAATCAGAACATTGGCTATCAAACTCTCAAAGGCAGGACAAGGGCCCCATAAGAAGTTGAAGGAAAAGGTCCTGCCCCTTTCTCTGAGTGTCACCATACCAATTTTCCCAAGGTCTAATACACGTTGAACAACTCCAGTGGGTAGAGGCATGAGAAGTTCTAATGAAGGCTTCAACTGGCAACCATAAAATCAATACAGAAAGTTGGAAAGACCAGGGTGTGAGTTTATACAGCCAGAGTTCCCTCGAACTGCAACAAGGCATACACGACTTTACCTTTGGAGTCTTTTGTAGGGTGTATTCGTAAAGATGCTCTGAGCTGCAAGTAACAGAAACCCCTGATTCAAAGGGACTTAAACAACAGAGTCTTCTGGAGGTAGGGTGGGCCCCATGTGTACACCACTAGCAGCTTAATGAGGCAATTGAGGACATGGATTTTCCCATTCCTCTATTCTGCCTTCCTTGATGCCATCTTTGTCCTAAGACTGATTATTGGGATGAAGTTTCCTTCGTGGTCATAAATGGCTAGCAGTGACAAACAGAATCAGCTGTCTCCTCATTCACATATAGAAAGACAGGAATCCTCTCATCCTGTTATGGGATATTAGTCCTTAGCCTGGTAAGAACAATTTGGATACCTACACACCCTAGACCATTCATAGGTTCCAGGTATACTCCTCTGTTTTAGACTAATCATCTGTGGAATGGAGCTTCAAAGTCCCCTAAATGTCCACTACAAAGGGTGTCCCTGGTTCCTGTGAGTGAGGAAGACGTTCATGCTTTGGCTCTAGTTCAACCGCTAAACCAGACATAGATGCATTGCTTCCTCCTGGATTCATCTAACAGAAATTCACAAAATTTGCAAAATGCAAAGCTGATTCTTACCAGAGGAATGCATATTCCTCCTGGTTACCTGATTTTAATTTCTCTCCAATAATTATTGCCTGGAATTATTATGCTAAAGTAAGTGTTTATCTCATTTCTGAACCTGTTTTTATTGCAGAGGGATCTTTTATTAACAGAAAATACCCCATATGAGCCATTTGGGATATTGGGATCATTCTCAATTCATTTCTCAATGAGCCCCAAATACCCCGGTAGTGGGTGGCTGAGGAGGTAAACACAGTTCACCTCATCTCATAAGAAATCATTTGCCCAATGTGAACACCTTTCCTTTGGACATTTTATTCTCTGTGTTTGAAGATGCCTTTGGAGCAGAGAGTGGATAAAACTCAAAGCAGGCCTAGGAAGCAAAGACTGGATGGGAGCATTTACCTTCTCTATCCCTAAGAGGGTTCTAGTATTTACTGAATGGATGGAAAAACAAAGAAGTCCAGCAAAGGCTCATGAAGAGCAAGTCATGAAAAACTCATTACTTATCTGTGCAATAGACACTGCAGGTGTCCTCCCCCTGCCGTCTCCTCTGTCCCCACTCCTGGCATCTGCTCCCAGGCTAGAGTGTGGTAGTGTGATCATGTCTCACTGCAGCCTTGACCTCTTGAGCTCAAATGATCCTCCTACCTTAGCCTCCCAAGCAGCTAGGTGTACACCACCATGCCCGGCTAATTTTTAAAATTATTTTGGTAGAGACAGAGTCTTGCTATGTTGCCCAGGCTTGAACTCCTGGACTTAAGCAATCCTCCCATCACAGACTCTCAAAGTGTTGGGATTACAGGTGTGAGCCACTACTCCCTGCTGTGATTCACTCTTCATATCACTGCAGAGTGATTTCCCAATAAGTTCAGGTCTGATTGCGCCTTTGTTCCACTTACAAAGTTTTGACATTTCCTTATTGCCTCAAGGGTAAAGGTCCATCTCCCCGGCCTGGCACAAGAACCCCAGCCAGCAGCCTTGTTGCTCTCCCCCAAGGCCGCTACATTCTGGGCTTCAGGCACATTGAGTGCTGGCTCACCCTCCAACTAAGCCCCGCTGTCTCCCACTTCTATGTCTTTACCTGCCACTGGACATACTCATCCTCCCATGTTTGATAGTTCAAGTGTCCTTTCCTCTGAAACTTTCCCTTCTCCCAGGCAAAGTTAGTTACCTTCTCTTCCTTCTTTCTGAAGCGTCTGTTCAGAGTTCTGCCATGATGCCAAGCACACTGAGTTTTGACTTTTTAACAGGCTGACTCCTGACTCCCCTCTTTGGTGTGAGATTTCCTGAGGGCAGTGATTTTGCTTTGTTTGTCTTTCCATCTTTCTTGTCTTATTCTACATTACACACTTGACATACCTTGGATAGGTAGAAATCTGGATGGAAGGAGGGATGGCAAGAAGGATGGATGGATGGTTAGGTTGATGGATGAATTAAATCAACATCACTTTTTTTTCTGCCTAGGTCACTAGACTGCTCTCAGGGATGCTTTTCAGTGTCTGGATTCTTGGTGGTTCCTTCATAACCTCATCCATGCCTGTGACGGAAATCTGCACCTGACATGATACTACTCAGCTGTTAGAAGAATCACGCCGCAAAGAGCACCAAATAGTGGTAACCTGATAGGAAGTACTGCCTGGCCAGCCACAGGGCTTTACCCCAAGCCATAACATGCTCAATTTTTAGCCAAGAGAGTGGTCACCTCCACTTGCAATGAACCTTATTCCCCCTTGGCAGAGGTGCATTTTGAAACACCACACCATTGTGCTAGACTCTGCCACCTGCTGAAACTTTCTGGTCTATTGGGCCTCAAAGTCCTCCCCAATAAACAGTGCTGCATAACCCCAGTTCTATACTCTATGCCCCAGGACAGAGACCACCCAATATCTCCATGAACTGTACTCCCTTTACCTGTAGTCCACTTTATGACTTCTAGCAAGCCCCCTCGCCTCCTAGCATGTCTGACTGCCTGTTCCTCCCTGAGCCTCACTAGCACTGCTAGGTCTTACGTTTGCTTTTGTCTCAGCCTGAAGTGTCCTTTCTCCATGTCTCCACCTGGATAAATCCTAGCCCCAGCTCAAATAAGCCAGTTCTGCTTCCTGGGCCCCAACCTGAGCCACCAAAAGCATTCTTCCTTGATACTCCTGCTTCACTGCAGACCACGGTGCCCTTACTGAGGTAGGGCTTTGATAAGTGATACACAATAAGGTTACCTGTGGTACCTACAGGAAAGTACATTTTGCAAGTGTCTATAAGATTCACAACTTAGAAAACAGAGCAAAGGATGCTTGGCTATGCTCAGCTCACAACGAGAGCTCTCTCTTGCCTAGTACATAAAGGCTTAAACTCTCCTGCTCAGCTTCCAATTTCCTGTCCCCAACTTCAATTCTAGACACATTCTACTTCCCAGTGTCCCTTCTTCTGTTCTGACAAGTCAAGATTACAGACTTCCCTCTGTACCTATAAGGCCTTCCCTCCTATTGCTAGCTAGTCTTTCTGTAAGAAGCAGCTCAGTGCTTGCCTCTTCTCAGGCATTTTCTGCCACATGGGCAATCTCCTCCTCAGAATTCTCATGACACAATATCCATCCATCCACTCTCACAATGTATGGCTTTTATTAGTGGTCTACACCTAAGGTACAGAGCAGACACCCTGTCCCAAGAAGAAGCAGAGCTGATTTCTCTTCTGTCCTCTGCATGATCTAGCTACATGACAATGTATTTTATGTCCTTCTTCATAAACTGGGGCTATTAACTTGTGTACTCCTAGGGAGGCTGGGAGACAAAATATAGCAATGGGGGTTACAGGGCTTTAATAAGCAGAAACATTTCTATAATGGGTGTTGTCCTCGGCCCCACTGGGTGGGTAAGTTCTTAGAGTGCAGAAACCCGTGATCACTAATGTAACAATGCAGGTGGCCCATTAAAAGCAAGGGGCCTTTGATATTCTGCCTCTAAAGTCTCTTCAGGCCCAAGGGCATTATTTTGCGGGACAAAGGGCTACTGGTCAGTGGTGGGACAAGGTGGAAGTGTGCATGCTAACAGGGAATAAAGACAACCAGAAGTATAATGGGCATCTGGCCCTCACCCAGATGGGATCAGGAGCCCAGAATCTGCATCTGTCTTGGGACTCTGGAACCTGTGCCCCTTCCTTTCTGTGAAGTCTTTATCCTGGCCTAAATGTTTCTCTGCAAAGATCAGAAAGCAAAGCTTGAAGGTGTACAAGACGAGGAGAGTGTCTGAAGTGAAGTGAGGAATATGGTGTCTCATTATTCAAAGCACTGCTGGTGTTGAGGGTCACCAGAGATAAACTCAGTGGTGGAAGGCAGAGCTGATTCCTGCTTGGCCCAGGGCTCACATTGGGAAGGCCTCGGGATCCCCAACAGAATAGATCATGCCACTTTTTTGCTTTATATTCCCACTTCAACAAGGCTTAGTTATGAGCTAAACATTAGGGTCCATCTACTGCACACCACCAATCTACAGCCCCCTACCAATGGTGGGGCTGGGAAGAAAGCATGCAAAAACAGTCCACACCAAATGTCCCTTAGAATGGGACTCACAGTTTCCCAGAATGTGGGAGAGGGCTGGACCTCACGGATTATGTTGCGCAGCGCCTGCACTACATACAGAGATAGCAGAGCTAGCTGAAGTCCAGAGATTAGGTTAGAGGCTCTAAGTTAAAGAAAAAAGATGATGGCATCCATCCCCCTATGGGATTTAAAGTAAAATATCTAAACTGCAAAATAAAGTTATATTTTTGAAATGAAACAAACCTTTATATAGAACATATATATAAAAAATATATATATATATATATATATATATATATATATATGCTGACATTTTTAAAGTGCTCCATTTTTGATAGCCTAAGTTTTAAATTTGGTTTTTATGCTTTGCTGGTCCCAGACAAGGGGCAGAGGGGAAGAAGACAAATGTCACAATGAAGGACAATGTCAGCATCATTTTCTGGAGTCAGAGGCACCTGGGCGGGGGCCTACCTTTGAAGAGCTGAGCTGAGTCTGGAGGTAGTGAGTGCTGGTTTTCCAGGGAAAGGCCACGCCGTATTTGTCGGGGGTGCTTTCCACCACCTCTTCCATTCTTTGTGTCTGCTGATGAGCCTAAGGTGCTCCATCTTGGAAACTCCAGGACCACGGAGAGCTCCAGTGAGTCGAGACCCTGACCTGGTTCTCCTTCCTGTAGGACATGCTCACATTTTGGGGGGAGTTTTGCAGTTTTGCAGCATGACAGCCCCAGAAGGGGTGGTGCCCACCATTCAAACCTGCTTTTCTCTTTCCCCTTCTCAACATTTCTCCATCCAGCCTCCACAACCTGCACCCATTCTGCCTCAGGCTGCTTCCGGCTCAGCCGTCCAGAACTCACTGGGATGTCTGCCTGGAGGGAGAAGAGCCTCTGACGCTTCCCTTGCCTCCCTTCCCAGCCTGGGGAGGCTTCCGTAGGGAGCCACGGCTGGAGGTGGGGCTGGGTGGGAGGACAAGAGCAGGCCCCTCTCAGGTGGGAAGTGTTTTGTGATTAGCCTTAATGAGGAGGGAAGGGTAGTCTATTTCATTGCAGGGAAATGGGATTTTTAAATCATTTTAAGGGCTGCATCAGCTCTAAAATAGCCCGTAGTGAGACCTCAGAGGGGCTGCTAATTAGCTCTCTTGTCTAATGAAAGCAGAGGGGCAGGAGGAGGGGCCACCTAATAAGCAGGTGGGATTAGTTTCCAGATAGGCCCTAAATAAGAAGGCAGGTGCTGGGGAGAATGAAGGACAGGCTTGGGCCAGCAGAGCCACCAGCTGAGAGTAAGCAGCCCATGAGAGCTCAGAGAATGGGGTCCCTTGGATCCAGTGCCCAACCCAACCCTACTTTGTGCAGTCATCCTTACTCCTTCACTGTGAGAGAGGCTAGGAATGGATGGTGGCCTGATGTCCCTGGACCAGGCACAAGGGGCTGTACTGCCACTTTGACTGATTTCAGGAACCCATAGCCCTGAGAGCCCAGGTGAGGCAAGGAGGGGCGTCTGCAGGACCCAGACAAAACAACACTTCCCTCAGCTGGTGCCTAATGGGCATGTCATTGGCAGCGGACAGGAGCCACCACACCTTGGCCTGTGATGCATAGCTAAGAGAAACCCACCTGCCTCGGCCCACCTCTGGACCGTAGGAGCCAGGAAGGTTCTAGGGGCCCCAAAGCTGAGCCTCAGCTCAGAGCTCCTCCCCTATTAGAACCAACCAGCCAGGCTGAAAGAGGCAAGGGCCGGAGAAAAGGAAAAGGAGAGATGGTCCTGCCAGTTCCCGACGTCCTGAGGCTCTTTGGGCATTGCATATTCCTGCTTTTACAGTGAATTGTTTTTCCCCAGAACCCTGCTGTGCTGAGTCTGCAGAGAAACCTGCTTTCTTAATGCATGCTCTATACAGGGCAGTCACTCCAAGCATCTAGAACAATCCCACTAGAATCCCCAGGAGAATCCTCAGAAGCCATGGATCCAGTCAATGTGTCCCAAGTTGGTGGCATTATAGGGCAGGGAGACTGGTGGTGGCAGCCAAGAACCCAAACCCAATTTCTTGGCATTTTAGGGAGTAATGCTTCTTATTAACTGGAAAACAAAGAAAGAGAAGCACTGAGCAGGTGTCAGGGCTGAGTGGAGTTTCCTTTCCTCCACCCACGGTGTGCCCAAGGAGGAGCCTTGGCTGGAATGCACAGGATGTAGGAGATGGAACCCTGGGCCAGGCTGAGGGCCAGGAGCCCAGGCTCCCAACCCAGGCTGGTTCCAGTGTGCCGCTGGCCATGACTTCCTCTCTGGGCCCCAGTTTCCCCAAAGTGAGCCCATAGGATATGATGATCTCCAAGGGTGGGCAAGAAACTCTCATCCCTGCTCACTCTTTCTGAATAGGCTTTCCTCCAGCTTCTCCCTGCCACTGGGCACTGTCTTTATACTGTTGCTGATCTTTTTGTTTATTGTCTGTCTCCCCCACTAGACTGTAAACCACACAGAGAATGACACTGCCCCCCTTGTTCACGGGTGTTTCCATCCCCTAGCCTCCAGCACTGTGCCTGGCGTGTAGCAGGCACCCGACTCATGTCTGTGACAGACTGATGGAGTAATGATACACTGAGGCCTGCCCCACCGATAAACCTCCGGCTGAGGCATGGGACAGGCTGCCCGCGCCGCCTCTGCTCAGCATCCGGAATTGCGCATTGCACAGCCAGGCCCGGTGCCGTGCTCATGCAGGATGTGCAGTGACGAACTAAGTGTTCGAGGACCCTTCACCTCTGTGGACCAAGCCCTCGCTAGGGCATGAGTTGTAGAGAGAAACGGGAGTGCAGAGGGGAAGAGGATCTGGGGGTTTATTTAGCGACGGATAAAATCCACTTCTGGACTCCAAGATCCAGCCACTGCCCGGAGTGGCCTCTAGGTGGCAGTTTCACACGGCAGTTACCTGCACGGGACTCCCGAGTCAGACCAGGCCTGAATTCCAGTCCCCATGCTATTGAATATGACTTAACTAGAATGGCTCTTTGAGCCTCAGTGTCTTCAACTGTAAAATGGGGATGATTCAACTGTAAAATGGAGATAGAGTTGCCAAGAGGCTTAAGTGGGTTGGGCATGTGTTTATGAAAGCCCGCCTTGTTTGTGTAGGCTGGATTTCCCCTGTTGGTGCCAGCACGCAGCGCCCCCTCCCGAGAGCTGGCAGATGCCCAGGAGCAGCCCGTGGTGGTGACGCAGGACGCTGCTGTAGTGGGCCAGGACTCCTGCCCACGAATTGAGCCCAGGCCTCAAGCCAGCAGGCCTAGTGCTAGTTGTATAAAGTGAAGGTTCCCAGCAGTGGTTACATGTTCTGGTGTTTGCCAGGAGCTGCTGCAGCTGTGATCATCTTCCATGTGATGGCTCATCTACCGCTGGGGGCAGCCTGAGGTGCGGGCACTATCATCAGCCCCCATTAAAGATGAGGAAAGTCGGCCGGGCGCTGTGGCTCACGCCTGTAATCCCAGCACTTTGGGAGGCTGAGGCGGAAGGATCACAAGGTCAAGAGATCAGGACCATCCTGACCAACATGGTAAAACCCTGTCTCTACTAAAAATACAAAAATTACCTGGACATGGTGGTGCGCGCCTGTAATCCTAGCTACTGGGGAGGCTGAGGCAGGAAAATTGCTTCAACCTGGGAGGTGGAGGTTGCAGTGAGCCGTGGTTGCGCCACTGCTCTTCAACCTGGGAGGTGGAGGTTGCAGTGAGCCGTGGTTGCGCCACTGCTCTCCAACCTGGCGACAGAGCAAGGCTCTGCCTCAAAAAAGAAAAAAAAAAAAAAGATGAGGAAAGTCCTTATGTGTAAGATGAAAGCTAAGTAGGCTGCCCCAGGTTGTGCAGCTGCCAAATGGTGGAGCTAAGATCTGAACTCACATCATCTGGTTCCTGGGCCTGTGCACATAACCATCATGCCATGCTGCCCTTTCCACTGCAGTGCCCTCACCCCACGCCTTCCTTGAAGTTAGATGCTTCTTCTGGGATGCTTTTCCCATTCCCTCCGTCCCTCTCTCCTCTCCTGCCCTTTGCCTCAATTCTTGCCATCTACCCCCCTCTGTTACCATCTCTCTCTCCCTCCACCACACCACATCCTATTCATTCTCATCTCTTCCTCTGTCCCTCTCTGCCTTAGTGCTCTGTCTCTGATCCCTGATCCCACCCAGTACCGATGGGCCGGGGGCTCGGGAATCAGAACAGCAGCCAAAGAAAGGGAGCCTGGGTAATGAGCCCTCTGGCCCCATGTCAGGAGAGCCCTTCAATTCCTCAAGTGCAGCAGGCAGACCCATGAGGACAACAAATGTGGCCCAGGAACTGCCTCAGTTTCCATACACCTTTGAGCACTGGAAGACAAAACTGGACTTGCTGGAACTTCAGGAAACCCCAGAGCTGCCCCTCCCCTCACCCCCACCCCAACAGGCTTCACTGTGCTCCCAGAGCAGATCCAGGTGGTAAGAGTCTGCAAGGAAAGCCCCAGGGAGGAGCCCCTGAACCAGCTCCTCTCTGGAATGTGGTGTCCTAGAGAAGGCCTGGGGACAACGGAAGTGCAGGCCCCAGCCCAGGTGCCACAGGCAGCCAATGGGCTCTGAGGGGCCCAGACTTTCTTGGCAAAGGCAATAAGCTCTGCAAAACCCAGCGCCAGGGGGACAGTCCGAGGACCTGGCTGTTTTTCCTGGTCTCAGAGCACATGAGCTCAGAGAGATGGGGTCTAGGCAGCACCCACAGGAAGTCTTGAGTGTTGTGTAGCCTGGGCATCTGAAGAGAGGGAGAAATGGGTGATTTGGGGAACCCTGGCACTCAGGAGACTTCCCATCAACTCTCATGAAGGAGAAGGACGCTGCCCTAGAATAAAAATCCTGGCCATGAATGGTCTCTGACAGCTTTAAGGGAAAGAGCAATGGCCTCCTTGTACAGATGAGATCTCCCAGGTAGGAATGTCATGTGGATCCTGCCTGTGGCCTCCCATGTCTTATGACGCTCTGGGAGCAGGCCCAGGAGGAGACAGTATTCACAGGAGATTCCATGATGGGCTCTGCAGCAGTGTTAAGATTGGAATCAAACTTCTTTCCAAACACGGGCTGTGCAGTCCAGCTTTAGGCCAAGGAGTGGGAGCATAAGCAGGTGCCGTATTTCATGGGCCCCAGGCTCTCCTATTAGGGTATCTCTGACCCCAGACCACCAAGGAAGGCAGGGAGCGGGGATGAGGTCCCAAGATCTGGCTGGGGGAAGGGGAGATTTGTGCACACTGTGTTCAATGCTGGCTTACGTTCCCCACCGCCCACATGCCGCAGGCTGAGGTGCGAGCTGCCGCAGCTTCTAACAGTTCACACTCGGCTCTCCCTCCCCGCACCAGTCATCTGTGGTGGGCTGCAGCCTCCAAGGAGAGCCACGCCCAGACAATTCATGCCCTGCATTTAACCAAGTTTCTCTTATGCAGTGACTGGGGAGGAATTCAGGCTTCTCCTGTGTCACCTCTGGGTGCTGCGAGTCCTTTCCAGGTGCATAGTCCCCAGACCTTGGTAGCCATTCCTGCCCCACCCCAATCACTCTGTGATAGAGTAAGCTGCCCCTCTACCCTCCTATTTCACACTTGCTGAGATGAGGTCCATGTGGCCTCTTCTTGGGGGTATCTGTGGACTGATACTGGACTTTCTGGGTGAGGGTCTCCTACTCAGGATCTCATAATGTCCACGATGCTGACTGTAGCTCACATAAGCACAGCACTTCACAGTGTAGATCTGGGGCCTGTGGCTGACCTGGGAATCAGATCATCCCCATTTCCCAGATGAGGATGTTGAGAGAGCAACACTTGGGTCCATGACACCGAACTTGGCAAATTCCATGCCACATTGAGCTGGGGAAGCCCCTTGACAAGGTCTGGGGTGAGCAGGGTGGGGCTGGGGTCTTCTTGGAAGGCCAGCTGTGTTCCTGGGGGCTTGCAAACCCCGCCTGCCTGAGTTTGACTCTGTCTCATTGTGAGTGAATTAATTGTTGTGCAACCTAGACTGGTGAGACAAGTTAATTACATAATTACTGCAAAATGACATGTTATTTCATGGCTGCAATATGGTAACTCTGTTGGAAACAATTGTAATTGCCCAGAAACTGCATTCGAGTGGCTCCGTTATCTCTCGATAACCATGTAATTAACTTGTGTTATAACTTTATCTGCAGCAAACCCTGAAGTTAAAAGTTGGGGCCCTTGGGTTGGGCACAGCCATCCTAGACGGAAGAGCCCAGGGAGACTCTAGCACTGGGGGCTCTGCTACAATGCAGGAAAATCATTTGCTTTTTCATGTTGAGCAAGAAAATTCCTCCTTATCAACTCCAGCCCTCTGTCTCTCCTCACTCAAGCTCCTCCACAATCCCATGTGCTCACGTACAGACGGCTCCCAGTTCACTGTCCCCTCAGACCCTGTCTCCCACAAACACGCGCTGCGGCCAGATCCCCTGGCTGTCACCTCTCTTCTCACACATACAGTTGAGAATTCCTGCCCCATGATCCTTGGCCCTAGCAATCCCTTTTCACAAACTGGGCCAATGACCACAAAGCCACAACTTACAGAGGAAGCCTCCTGCAAGCATCCAGGAGGGCCCAGCCATCCCTCCACTTTCAAGTGGAGGAGCAGGCCTGGGGAGGGTGAGGTGGGCATTCAGCCCAGCCCAGCCCATTCCCTGCTCAGGAGCAGGCAGGGCTTGAGGCAGTAGCCTGGCTGGGCTGTGGCTAGGGTGGAAATGCAGCCGGGAAGGAGAAGCGTGTGGTTTGGTGGTGGGGGAGCCCATCCGTGGGACTTTTTCTATCCAGGCTGGGGACTCAAGCAGCCTCTCTTTTTTTCATATTGCCCAGTGAGATAGTACCTTTACAGTTCCAGGCTTTGTGCTTGGCACTGTGGCTGCAGCCAAGACCAGGACAGCATCCCTGCTGCCTTGAGTGAATCTAACTCAGCTGGGGAGGTGGAAAACGCCCAGCTGTGTCTGCCTGTCTGCTGCAGCTCTGGCTGCAGCTGAGTGATGGGGCTTGCCCGCCTCCACCTCGCCCGCCTGTTTCTGCCTGCACTCTTGTCTACTTGTGTGTCCGTCCTTCCTGCCTGCAGCCCATGTCTCTGTCTGACCATATGTCCACTCACTTGTCCATATCCGACTCTTAAGTCGTCATAAGTGGCCTTGTGCTCCCCAGAGGAAACTGGCCTGTTCCAGGTCTCCGCACAGCATTCTGTCCTCACCACGACATGCTTTGTTTTCCTGGCTTTCCCTGCAACCTGGCTTCTGCTTTCCACCCCCACAGCAAGCTCCGCAAGGGCAGGAACAGCGTCTGATCTATGATTCATCCTCACATCTGATTTGCTGCAGGTCACCCCCGCTTGCAGCATGGGATTGAGACACGGTGTCTGTTGAAGTTTGCTGACTGAATAAACGGATGCCTCCAGACTCTGTTAGCTGAGCTGAAAGGAAACAGGACTTTTCTTGCCTGCTCAGAAGAGCAGGAAGCTGGGCCCCAGCTGCTGGGCAGAGACACAGGTTGCTGTCTGACACCCTGAAAAGGAAGAGAGGTTTCAGCACAGTGCTCCCATGGCAGGGGACACAAGATTTGCAGTCCTCCTGGGGAAAAGGCCAGAGCTGGGTCCCTATCTGTGTAGTCAGTCTGAGGTCTCAACGGAGGGGATGGAACACAGGGTATGGAAGGCTTCATCTTGCTCCTCTTCTCAGGGACCTACTCAGGGCCAGGGTGTGTGCTCTCCAAGAGGGATGATACCCCAGGTCTCACCTCTGGCTGGGGCTGAGGGCTCTGTGTTGTCCCCTTCCTCCCAACTTCTTCCCCTAAAGCCAACCTGTTGCTCCCCTGCCCAGCAACAGCGTATGCTGGAGGCCCCACCCTGCTCTGTGCCCTGCCCTTGAGAGGCAGAGGGGAGGAGGCTCCAGGTCTGTGTCAGTCACGTGAACAACGCAGAGTAACCTCCCCGGAAACATTCATAAGTTTAATCCACGCCAGTAATAAAATCGCATTACATTTCTCATAAAATAAATGTTCCCATTTATATACAGAAGACAGACTGTACAGGCCCAGCCTGGCCCCAGGAGGGGTCACACACAGACGGGCGGCGGTGGAGGAGGAAGGGCCATCCCTCCCATCAAGGACGGAGAAGTTCTAATGCAGCAGGAGAGTGGCTGGCCAGCCTGCACTGGTAGAGTAACTGGCCGGCCGGCCAGGCAGGTGGGCAGGTGGGCAGATGAGCGGACAGAGAGACGGGCTTGGAGGCCAGGCGCCAGGCGTTACTGAACTTGGGATTCAAAGGTGCCATTGAGCTGCCCCTCCTCATAGTCCATCTGACACAAGATCATGTTGTTCTTCAGGAAGAATTTGTCTCCCACACAAAATCTGGAAAATCCAAGCAAGAGAGAGAAGCCATGGGGTTGGGGGGTCCCAGTGGGTAAGAGGGGGCTACAGACAGAAGCCAGCATGGCCCAGGAGGTGGGCTATGTGGGAGGTGGTGGGGGAGTTTGTTCCTTGAACCTTCCAGAGGGGACAGATAAAAGTCCCTATAGCACACCTGGGCAATTCCCCTGGGCCACCGCCACCCTTGGCCAGGCCCTGCAGCCTGGGGTAACAGGACAGACAGATGGTTGAGCCTGGGCCACAGGCCTTCCACAGTCAGGTCTCCTGTGGAGGTGAGTGTGGGGTTGGGGGGTGGTGGAGAGGTACAGGAACAGCCTACCCCAATCCCAGAGAGGGAGAAAGGGAAAGATAGACAAACAGAAAAAGAGCAAGAGGGGAGAGAGATGAGAAAGGCAGAGATGGGCAAGGAGGGAGGGATACGATGGCTGCTTTTCCATCCCTCTATCTCTCTCCCCAGTTTAAGAGGATGGCTCAGTACAGGACATTCTTCCTCTAAACAAAATCGGTGGTTACCTGGAGCATCCTTCTAGGAGGTGACCCTGTTCCACTATCTCCTCTCCTACCTAAGGAAGGCCCTTCTTTGGTCTCCTAGTCCTCCCTAAGTACTGGAAGATTCCAGTCCTTTCCCCAAAGATGTCCCCAGGGTGGGTGAAGCCTTTAGTGAGACCCCAAGATCACTGGCCTAGTTCCAGCAGATCCCAGTCCAACCGCCAGGTGGCGCTGTAAGTTCACTGAGCCCTCCTAGCGGCAGGTCTGGCCAAGGTCCCCAGCCAGACCAGCGTTCCCTGTAGGTCCCTCTGAACCTCACTTCCTACCTGACCTGGGGGCTCCTGAGAAAAGCACCTGCCTTCTGGTGCTAGGCCCCCCAGAGCCTCCCACAGGGCTAGGGCACAGAGTTGGGGCCAAGAGATCAGAAAAGAGGCTGGCCTGGAACCAGAATCGTAAGGGTGGGGTCAGGAGAGAGTGGCCACTCCCTGAGGGGACTTTGCCCTCCAGATTTGGGAACCCCTTCTCACTGGAACATATATGCACACATATACACATACTACACACTGGATACAGGGGCATGAGGATACATTATCCCATGCACATGCACATTTAAAACATGTATACAGGCCAGCGGCAGTGGCTCACACCTGGAATCCCAGCCCTTTGGGAGGCTGAGCAAGCGGATCACCTGAGGTCAAGAGTTTGAGACCAGCCTGGCCAACATGGTGAAACCCCATCTCTACTAAAAATCTAAAAAAAAATTAGCTGGGTGTGGTGGCACGTGCCTGTTGTCCAAGCTACTCAGGAGGCTGAGGCAGGAAAATCACTTGAACCCAGGTAGTGGAGGCTGCCATAGGCTGAGATTCTGAAATCATGCCACTGCATTCCAGCCTGGGCCACAGAATGAGACTATCTCAAAAATAAAATAAAACATGTATACACATGTATACTCACCTCATGATGCACACACATTGCACAAACATACACACACACCCCCATTTAAAAACACATGTATACCTGCATATCACAGACATTAGAAAACATGTGTACAACTGCCTATTAATTCCATCATGCACATGTGCCCACTTGCACCTAACATTTATAAATACACATGCATGCACATGCATGCTCACTATGCATACACAGTAAACTTAGGCACACCTCCATTACATTCACACAAAAATGTGCCACACACATGTGCACATCCAGTATTCGAGTGCACACATTTGGCTACTGAGCTTACACACACATAAAGCACATAAAGCACATGCATGCTCATAACCTGCACACAGCGCCACATACACACACGCAAGCTGCCTTTGCATGCACGTCCCCACTGTGCTCCTGGCCCATCTCAGCAGGCCTCAGGCTGGCGTCTCGGGAGTGTGTTGGGTCTGCCAGTCCAGCACTGACCTCTGGTTGCAGAGCTGGCAGGCAAAGCAGTCGAGGTGATACACATTGTCCCGGGCCCGCATCACCATCTCGAAGGCTGGGATCAGCTTGCTGCAAGCAGCACAGTTCCCTGTGGTGCCAAAGAGCCTGCCGAGGAAAGGACACACAGGTCTCAGCAGCATTCTGGCGAACTGGGTGGGCAGGGGAAAGGAGTTGCCTCCATCCAGCGTCCTTCCCATCCTCCAACTTGTGGGCTCAGCAGGTGGGCTCATGAAAGGGGGTAAGAGCACTGAGGGCAGCATCTATATTCTGCCCAGAGATCTGGCTTCCAAGAAATCGGCATATCCCCCTCCAGGGAGGGTGTGTAGGTGGTCAGGAGTTGGCTGTCACTGCCCATCCCAAGGCCCCCTCCCAGGCTCCCACAAGCGTCCTCAAGCCCTGGAGCCACCAAGAGAATCCCAGGTTGGGCCTTGAACAAGGGCTCCAGACCCACACAAGCCTAAATTTCAGGGACAGATGGTGGATCTTGGGCTGTGTGTCCTCAGGCAAGTCAGTGAGTCTCTCTGAGCCTCATTTACCTCATCTGTCAAAGTCTGAAACACACCTTTCATGGGGTGCTTGTGAAACCCCTTGTAAATTCTGTCACAGCTCACTAAGCAACCACCTAGGTAGTGTTCACTATGTGTCAGCCACTGTTCTAAGATCTTTACAAAGATTAACTCTTAATCCCCACAACAAACCTAGCAGGTGATACTATTATTATTCCCCATTTTAAAGGTTTAAAAAACGAGTCACAGAGAGAACAGCTTGTACAAGGCCTTGCTCCAGAAGCCGTGCTCTAACACTGTGTGATGTTTTTCCTACTGTTAACATTACAGTGTTTTTTATTTTATTTTTTTAAATAGAGACGGGGGTCTCACTATGTTGGCCAGGCTGTTCTCGAACTCCTGGCCTCAAGTGATCTTCTTGCTACGACCTCCCAAAGTCCTGGGACTACAAGCGTGAGCCACTGTGCCCTGCCAAAATTAGTGTTTTATTAGATCATTTTTCCATGACAAACTCACTGTGTCACTTGCCTAAATCCCTTTTTTTCCTTTCTCTGAACCTCAGTTTATCCTTCTATAAAATAGGGATGGATGATCGTATTCAAAGATGCTGTAAAACAGAACTGATGCCCAAAGGAAGCTCCAAGGACATCTGGCACAGATGCCTCTTTGAGGCAGGCATCCCTCCTCTTAGCTGCTGGCTCTAAAGCTCCAGGGACAGGGAGTTTACTCTGTCCCCATGCAGGCCAACCCTTGGCTGGATGTCCCAATGGTCTGAGCCACCCCAGCTCCTCCTTGCTTCTTTCCTGCACAGGGATGGAGCAAGCCCCAAGTGAGGCAAGGAGGCTGAGAAGTGGGTGGGAGGCTCCTCTAATCCCCGATTTGTCCAGCTCAAGCTCAGGTGCCTGCAGATGAACTTGGCTCTGTTATTCATCAGCTTGAGCTGCCTGGTGGCTCAGATTAAGGCAGACAAAGGCTGGGCCACAGCATCTGCTTGCCAAGAGGGGCTTTTCTTGCCATCAGCCCAATGAATAGGGCTGCAGAGGGTGCAGGCTCTGGGCAGCCATTCTCCAGGGCTGAGCAGCTCAAGGAAGCCATGCTCCCATCCCAGCCCACTGGCCTCACTGGCCCTACTGTCACTCCTTGCCTCTGCCAAGCAAAAAAAAATTACCTTCTGTCCCTAGTAGCTGCTAGGGCCCTGGATGCTTGTGGGTACGTTTTCCTGACAATTGCCTCCTGCACTGTGGAACTCCCCCTCCAAGTCCTGTGGAACCATCCGATGGTCTGCCATGTCGTCCTACCCTGGAAGGCTTGTTCCCAGGTGATGCCGTAAACCTCCAGACATGGAGGCCCCTTCTAGGTCCTCGAGGGGTGAATTCCCAGGAACATTCTTTTCTTTTCTTTTTTTTCTGAGACAGGGTCTCACTCTGTCACCCAAACTGGAGTGCAGTGGCACGATCACAGCTCACTGCAGCCTCAAATTCCTGGGCTCAAGCAATCCTCCCACCTCAGCCTCCTGAGTAGCTGGGATTATAGGTGTGCAGCTATTACACCTGGCTTTTTTTTTTTTTTTTGTAGAAATGGGGTTTCACCATGTTGCCCAGGGTTGGTCTCAAACCTCTGAGCTCAAGTGATCTGCCCACCTCGGCCTCTCAAAGTGCTGGAATTATAGGCATGAGCCACCACGCCTAGCCTGAACATTCTTCCTTAACCCCTGCTCCTGGCTTTAGCCTCTCCCCTCCAGCCCTGGCCAGGAGCACCAAGTCACAGATCCTGTTTTACTGCATCACTTCTAAATGCGGGTGTTAAAGAGAAGGTGCAGGCAGGTCAAAGGATCTTTGGGGAAGTGGAGGAGCTTCCACTGATAACCTCCCTTTCGCAACATGCCCAGACATGGGCAGAGAGAGCCCCATGAAGCCCTTGACCTGACCTGTTAATTAATGCGATGGGCCCTCCTTCCCCACAAGCCCAGCCACCATCCAGCAGCCTGCGACAGAGCCAAATGCAGGTGCTGGGTCTCAGCCAAGGCCCTGCTTTGTGGCCTCCTTCCAGCCTTGCCGATGTCATAAATGGCCTCAGGGAGGGTTAATTGGGGGAGGCGGCCTCAGGGAATAGGATCCAGGTTGTGAGGAGGGTGAGTGAGAGCTTAGAGGAATGCAAGGCAGGGAAGTCTCGTTCTTTCACCCTTCATGGGGGTGGGGAGTAGTCAACTGAGGCTGGGAGAAGGTTAGGAGTCAAAGGCTCAGAGCCAGTTCCAACCCAGGTCTTCAAGCTCCGGCAGCAGTGGCCTTGCTCCTAGGATATGGCTACCTGCCAGGATCTCTGGGCAAATGGATGCCTGCTCCCAAGGACCACCTGGAAAGGAAGGTTGGGCACTGGGAGATGGGTCAGAAGGAGACTCCATCAGCGAGGAGGGGCCCAGGGAAGTCAGAGTTTCCAACCTGCTTCTCAAAGCCCCCTGAGGTATCCCCTCCCAGATTCCAAAACAGGTGGGTCAGAAGCACCTGGCCAAGGCAGAGGCAGAGGCAGGCTGGGCCTCAGGAAGCTTAACTCAGGGGCCCAGGGTTACAAATGCCTGCCCTGGACCTGTGATGAGCACTGAGTCCAAGGATGTAGAGACCTGGCCTGCCCTCAGGCGACTTCTCAGACAGCTGGGGCAAGCAGCGCAGGGGCAGGACATTCAAGAATGAGGCACACACAGGGTACTGGGTTGTCACACTGGGGCTGAGGACGGGGGCTTTCTGAGCAGGATGAGGGCTGGCCGGGGGGGCCCACCTCAGGTAGTCGCGTCGGCACAGGATGAGGTTGGCCTTGGTGTAGAGGGTGGAGCCCACCTCGCCCAGGCGGCAGTCGCAGCAGGCACACTTGAGGCAGTCTTCGTGCCAGTACTTGTCCAACGCCTTCAGCAGGTAGCGGTCCTTGATCTTGCGGTTACAGCCTGCACAGCCCTTCTGCTTCCCTTTGGGCTGGACGGAGAGCATCGGCACACCTGCAGATGGACAGACAGACAGCAATGCCGGATGGGCCCCGTAGCTCTAGGCCTCAAGCAATATCTCCCAAGAATGGGGAGCTCACTGCTTTCTGCTGCCTCCTCTAGGTTTGGGGCTCCCAGGAGCCCTTACTTTCTCCCCAGTAACCTCCTCCCCTGGCTCTGGGCCCTGCCCTTTGGGCTGCATGGCACAGCCTGTTCCCCTGGCCCTGTGAAGGTCCCTCCAGAGGCCGCTCTGCTCAAAAGCACACACAGACCCCAGGTCTGGCCTCCCTGAGCTGTTCCTCCCCGCCCGGGCCTCTATCCCCTGTTCAGTCTGATCCAGAGTAAGCCTCCCCTTCCAAGGCCACCATCACATCAGCTCTTCCAGCAATGAGCCTAGGAAGTGTGGTCTCCTCAGGCCCATGAGGTCCACTAGAACCCCCAGATCTTTTTGCCAACTTGTCTTGCTCAAACTGATAGGCTACAGCCTCTTGTTCTAGCCATGTAGAACTGTGGTGGCATCACGAAGGAAGTGAGATGCCCCTGGAACACTCCCAGGAGGGGACAGCGGCTCTGGGGGTCCTGGCAGGTAAGAGGAGGCAGCTGGCAGGGCCTGGTCAGGGCTCCCCTTGGGGGCGCTTCAGGCGGTGTCACACCTCACCCATCTGGCTTGGGGGAGGGCAGACTCTGAGCCTCTGGATCCTCCCTCATTTTACCAGGATTAGGATCTCTCAGGCATCAGCCCCTCCCAGGGCCCATACCGGCTTTCCAACATGCATGCAAGCCCCAAGCACAAAGGGCAGGAACCCAGCATGAGGTTTACCACGGGGCACAGCCTCCCGTCTCGCAGGCAAGCACATGTGCTCATACACGCCCCTCACACGCAGGCACGATGTGCAGGTGTGGGCACGAAGCGACAGAGGCACAGGCTCCCAGTCCCTCCTCCTGGGACCACAGTGACAGTTGAGAAGATGGGGAAAGATGTACAGTAGCCTGGACATCCACGTGGCCCCGTGAGGCTTGGAGGGAGGTGCAGAGAGCCTCGGAAGCCCTGCTCTGTGACTTTGCAGGGCGGGAGCCTGTGGGAGTTGCCTGAGAACCGTTGTGAAGACAGGGAGGTTGTACATGCTCTGTCCCTGACTCAGGTGCAGCTGGATGTGGGAGTGGGCTCCAGGCCGGCACCTCCGGCTTTCCAACACTCCCCCGGAGTCTGTCCTCCCACTGGCCCCATCCTCTCCAAAGGACCCTCGCTCTCTCCAGGGCTCTGGCCTTCCTCCCATCCCCTGGTGTCCCTCCCAATCCCCGCCCTCCTCACTGCCCCCAGCCTACAGTCTGAGCAGTTAGGCCGCTTCTCTTCCTTTTGCTTCCCTCCTCCTCGGGCATCAGGGGAGAACCAACCACAAGACGGCTTGGTATCAGAATCCACAGATGTAAGGTCAGAAGAGCCCTCAGAGTTCTTCCAGTCAAATGCTCTCATTCTACAGATGGGGAAACTGAGGCTCAGACAGTTACAGGGGCTTGAGTCAGCACTGGTCAAGGCGCCCCAGGGCTCCTTCCCGTCTCCTGTGCTCGCTCTCAGCCCAGCTGCCTCCTCAGTCTTCTCCTGGACAGGTGAGGCTGGGGAGCAGGCACCCACCCACAGGCTGCAAGGCGCAGGGCCAGTAGGCCCCCTCCTCCTCCTCCCTCCAGTCCCCAAAGGGCCTGTCTGTTAGCTGGGAAGTTTGCTGCCTAATTTCCTTAAAGCAGCTCTAAAGGTTAATTGGTCTGAGAGTGGGATGGGGCACAGGATGACTGTTCTCAGGCTTCCTGTCTTCTCCGGCAGGGCCCAGCCCGGCATAGAGCTCTGCGAGAGCCCAAGGAGGGCAGCTGGGGAGAAGGTACCCCCGAGAGCTGAACAAATCCTGGCCTACAGGGAGGTGTGGGGAAATGGGGGAGGGGTTAAAATAGCTGATGGGGAAATGAGGGGGCTCCCAGGGTAGGACCTGGACCAGGGTAGGGCCAGGGTAGGGCTCCAAGGGCAAGACCTCATCCCTAGGCCCTGTGCAGGGATCGTGCCGCCAGCAGAGATACACATTCAAAAACCAACTTGGAAAATGCCGGACCAGGCCATTAATACAGCCCCTAGGAGGCTGATGTTCCTTTGCTCAGCCAGGCTCGCCATAGGCCTGGCTCCCCTCCCAGTGGCCCTGAGCCACTCCCAGGGCCCTACACTTGGGCTGTTACCAGAAGGTGGGTAAATGGCTGGAGCATCTGTACTTGAGATACCCTAGCTCTCTAAATTATAGCCCACAATGAGGGAGACCATGAGAGACCCCAGCACTTGAAGCACCTGCCCCACCCTCTCTTCCATCTGCCCTGGCTCTTGGACAAGCCAGTCTTCCAAGCTGGGCCCCAAGTATGTTTTCCTGGCTCCCGTGGGTCTGTGAACTACAGCACTAGCCCACAATCTCTCTACTGGAGAGATGGGGCATCTAGAGGACCCTGCGGAGCCATGAGGGACGAAGCCGCCAGCTGCCTCAGGCCCCTCCCCGCTGCACATGCCCAGGCTGGCCCTGCACAGGCAGGTTACCTTAAGACCTGGACACCCCTCTTCTGGATTGCCGAACTGATTGCTGGGCTCTGGAGAACTCTTAAAGAAGCCACACAAGCAGGCTGGGCGCAGTGGCTCAGGCCTATGATCCCAGCACTTTGGGAGGTCGAGGTAGGTGGATCACGAGGTCAGGAGTTCGAGACCAGCCTGAACAACATGGAGAAACCCCATCTCTACTAAAAATACAAAAAATTAGCCGGGTGTGGTGGCAGGTGCCTGTAATCCCCGCTACTCTTAGGGAGGCTGAGGCAGGAGAATCACTTGAACCCGGGAGGCGGAGCTTGCGGTGAGCCAAGATAGTGCCATTGCATTCCAGTCTGGGCAACGAGAGCAAAACTCCATCTCAAAAAAAAAAAAAGAAGCCATACAGTTTCCGCCAGTGTCCCAGGTCCACTGAGACACGAAACACCAGGGTCAGCCTGGTGGAGGAGGCCCCAGAATGTCTAGAGACCCTTGGGTCTAGAGACCTCCCGGTGAGAAAGGCTGGTGTCCTGGGGGAAGCCTGAGCCATGGCAGCCCCGTAGGATGGGGCTGGGACCAGACTGCAGGTTTGCAGTGCTGAGGCTGTGGGTCCAGAGCATAACCCCCTAGTCTCTCTGGGCCTAAGTTCCTTCATCTGTCCATAAGAAACATTTAAGCAATCCCTTGCTGCTCACAGGAGATCTGGGGGTCAAACAAAACAGTGGAGACACCCTTCCTCATGGGACACCCATGCTGTGTCTGCTCTCACCGGCTGGCCACGGAGACTTAAAACACTCCCGGAAAGGGGGAGGGGCTCTGCAGTCCACTCCCCAGATGGAGGGATAAGCTCCCCACAGGGTCTGGGCCCTCCCTCCTGCACTGCCTCCCCTGATTCCCACCTAGCCCCCCAGCCAGTCCGCCAGCCTGCCCCCTGCAGACACCTCTTCCCTCCCTCCTTCCCCAGCCTGGCTCTGGGACCTGAGCCTCGGGCCATGCACTTTCCATTAAGGAGATAGCATCCCTTTGCTGAAGTCCATTTGGGATCCATTTTAGTGTTATCTAAAAATCAAATCTACGTGGTAATCCTTTTAATGTACTCCCGACTTTAGAAAAAAACCGCTTTGCGCTCCTTCAGGAAAGGTTTTAAAGCATTACCCAGTAATTACTACTCACCCATGAAAACACTGATATTTTACAATGGCTGATGTTTGCACCGACGCGCACGCCTGGGCACACACTCAGATGCATGTGCTGCGCCCAGCAGAATAAACCAGCCCACTCGACTCGGGGTCACCCCTAAGTCTCAGGATGTGGGGGGAATGACATTTGAGGGGAGACAGGCTGAACTCCAACCCCTGCCTCTAGCAGGAGGCAGGGCAGCTGGAGGAAGGAGGCAGCCAGGCTCAGAGAGAAGCCTCCCAGTCTGACTCATCTGGCTGCCAGACACTCACCCTCAGCTCCTTAATCTGGGAAAGAGCCAGACAGTCCAGGTGACAGGGAGGGATTGCTAGAGGTCATCCCGCCCCTCCCACTCTCTCCCTCCAGCCGGGAGGAGAAACGCCCTGGTCTTCACATGGACCCCAGATTAGTCCACTGGGCCAGACCCAAGTCCCCACTGACTCTTGCCCACCTGTCCCAGCCTAGCTGCCCCTCAGCTCCAGCACGTGGACTTTCCCAAACTGCCAAGCCCACAGGCTCCTACTCCGGCTTGGATGGCAGCCTGGGGGATGCCTACCCCAGTGAGCTCCTCCAAGGCCAGTCTTCCAGCCCAGAATGTCGACCTCACCCAGCCCCAGGTCACTCCAGGCCCTACCCTGTGGATCCCCTGCTGGGAGCTACTGTGGCCACCCCCTGGCAACTCCACTGGTCATCTGCGGCCCCTGCCACACACCAGTGTGTCCTGCTGGGCACTGCTGGCCCTGCTCCCTGCAGGATCCTGGAACACAGCTCCTCTCCCTCCCACAAATGGATCTTGTTTGCTTCTGTCTTGGGCCTTCACTCTGCTACTGCTCCAGGAAGAAACACCTTTGTCCTGCCCATCCCTACTCTCCCCAAAAGGTCAGAGTCAAGAGCAGGGCTGAAATTAAGAGTTCAGACCTTGAAATCACAGAGCCTAGTTTCAAGTCTGGGAAGTACTGCATGGCGCTGGGGGCCTGGATTAAAGCCCCACCTTCCGGCTTTAATGTGTGTACTGGGGGTGTGTGCTAGGGGCCACAGTGGTCTCTTTCCACTCAGAGTGTGCTAAGGATAGAATGAGGTTATGCGAATCAGGCCCAGAGCGCAGTGAACAGGAGCTGATAGTAGTGTTAGCACTCACCCCGGATCCCATCCCTGCTCGGACACTTGCTTTTTCTTTTTATTATACTTTAAATTCTAGGGTACATGTGCAGATTGTGCACGATTGTTAGATAGGTATACACATGCCATGGTGGTTTGCTGCCTCCATCCCCCCATCATCTACATTAGGTATTTCTCCTAATCTTTTTCTTTTTTTTCCCTGAGACGGAGTCTTGCTCTGTTGCCAGGCTGGAGCACAGTGGCACAGTCTCAGCTCACTGCAACCTCCGCCTCCCAGGTTCAAGCGATCCTTCCGCCTCAGCCTCCCAAGTAGCTGGGACTACAGGCACACGCCACCACACCCGGCTTATTTTTGCATTTTTAGTAGAAACGGGGTTTCACCATGTTGGCTAGGATGGTCTCTATCTCTTGACCTCGTGATCTGCCTGCCTCGGCCTCCCAAAGTGCTGGGATTACGGGTGTGAGCCACCATGCCCGGCCCTAATCTTTTTAACTTTTTGTCTCTTGACATAATTTCAAACTTTCACAACACTTGCAGGAATAGTAGAAACAATTCCTGTAAGCCCTTCACCCAGATTCATTACATATACCATTTTATCACATTTGATTTCTCCTCCATCTTTCTACCTACCTATTACCTACCTACTTCCCTATAATTATTTTCCTAAATCATTTGAGAGTTGGTTTCAAAAAGGAAGCCTCTAGACCTCCAAATACTTTTGATTTGCAGATGCTTTGCTGAAAACAGGGACATGCTCTTACATAACCACAGTATAATAATCAAAACCAGAAAATTGTCATTGACATTATTATCCAATCTATGGACCTCATTCAGATTTTACCATTCCTTCAAAAATATCTTTTATGGAAAAATCCTGGGCCATGCATCGCATTCAGTTGTCGAGTTTAGTTCACTTACACCTGGAAGAATTCCTGAACCCTTCCTTGTGTTTCAAGGAGATGGCATTTTTGAAGAGTACAGGCCAGTCATTTCATGGAATCTCTCTCAACATGTGTTTGTCTGACGCTTTTGGACTGCATGACCTTAGACTTTTTTTTTTTTTTTTTTTTT
>NW_016107580.1:2600084-2611796 GCF_001604975.1 Cebus imitator | reverse complement strand
AGAGACAAAGTCTCAGCTATGTTGCCCAGGCTGGTCTCTAACTCCTGGGCTCAAGCAATCCTCCCACCTCAACTTCCCAAAGTGCTGGGATTATAGGCATGAGTCACCATGCGTGGCCCTTGGTACTTCTCATAATCTCTCAAACCAACACCCAGGCATTCTCTGGCCTGGGCTGGGAAGACTGAGCCACAGGCCCTTCCCAGAGCCCACACAGCAGCTTTGGAGCTTCCCTTTCTCACCATGGGTGCCCCAGCCCTCCTCTGGGGCCAGCAGGGAGCCTGCAGTGGGCAACCTGCAGGGGGATGGCAGCGACAGAACACCTCCCTGTGGTCTGCCTCCAATAGCCGTACCCACAGCCGATTATCAGGTAGGTACCATTATGATCCCCATCTCACAATGGGAAGACTGGGGCTCACAAGAAAGCTTGCTAAGTGGTCACAGTTAGCAGGAGACAGAGCTGTCATGTGAACCACGGAGGTCTATCTCCAGGGCCCAAGCACCTGGCTCCGGTGCTGTGCTGCAGGGCTGCATGCTGAGGGTGCTGAGACCCAAGCAGACTTCACAGAGATTAGGAGACACGTGGAGAGGATACAGACTCTCACCACACAGCTGCAAGACACATGCACAGCAGCACACAAATACTTCCCCGTGTCCATGTGATCACACACCTACACTACGGCCACGTGAGGAGGGACTGTGTCTGTTTTATTCTCCCCACAACAGTTTATTTCAGTACCCAGCACAGTGCTGGCTTAGAGTAGGTGATCAGTAAGTTGCATGAAAATACACACCCATGCGTCTAAGCACACGCATCCATGCATGTGTGTGCATGCATTTGGGTACACTTATGTAAATATACACTTAGGCATAAATGCACACATATGCGCAAAGCAGCCACATGCACGTTTAGTCTCTTAAAAGACCACAGTGTCAAAAAGTGGATCAGAGCTTAGAATCAAGCTCTGATTTCAACAAAACCTACAAATTAGAGGCCAGAAGGTGGAAGGAAATGGAAGAGCATGAACCTCTAGTGTTACCCACATGGACCCACGTGGAACGTCAGAAATTACCCAGAAGGTCAGTCCCACAATCTTCATGCCTACTGCAGCTGCTGGAGGTGGGGAGACTCACTTTCTGGGTCCCGGGGGTCTGGGTCCCTGCCACCTGCAAGGTGCTTTGCCCACCAGAACCCACACCCAGGTCTGGGAACTGCAGAGTAGGATCCCAAACCGAGCCTGCCAGCAGCCCCTCCTCGGTGTCAGTCCTCTTTAATAAGGAAATTTGAAAGTGTAATCTATTTCTGCAGAATCTCTTTAAATCTCGTTTTCGCAGAAGTAACTTCATTTTGCACGGACACATCCAGCCTTGTGAGAAGGCCTCCATTTCACACCAGTTTTATCTCCACAATTTCTCGTCTCACTGCACTCCTATTCCAGGGCCTTGCCATGCGGCAGGTGAGGCCTGAACTAATAGCATTTCCTACTCATTTGGAATCAAAAGCCAACGAGAACAACTGTTGAAACGCGTGGCTACAGCCACCCAGAGCATGCTCATTACCAGCCTTCTGCACACCCACTCGTAGGCAGCGTGTTCACTGTGGGGATGAGGGAGAGAGTCAGAGGCTCCCAAGACCTCCAGCTCCCCCTGAGGCAGGGAGAGGAAGGCTGAGAGGCTGAGCTCGGCCCATGGGGTGGTGGTCAGGTCAGTGGAGGAACTGGCGCCTTTGACTCTGGTGCTGCTCACCTCTCAAGGGAGCCGGTGAGAAGAGGCAGGGTAGTGGAGGCCCTGAGACTCTGGGCCCCACAGACACACAGCCTCGGCTTGAATTCTGGCTTTGATACTTCCCGGCTCTGCCTCAATGTACTCACCTGCTAAATGAGGACAGCCTACTTTAAAGGATTGAGGATTAAATTGGGTAACGAACATGAAGTACTTATAACAATGTTTGACATAGTAGGGTGAAGCAATTAGCTGAGAACATTTAGGTGTATCTTATGACCCAGCAATTATAGTCCTAAGTATATGACCAATAGAAATGAGAGCTTATGGCCATCAAAACAGATGCACAAAAATGTTCATAGATGTTTTCTTCAAAATAGCCCACTAAAAAGGACACAAGTGTTCATCAACAGTAAAACAGGATAAATTATGGTATATTTGTACAACGGAATAGTATGTAGCAATGAAAAAGAATGAATTACTAATACACACTACCTGGAGGAATCCAACAATATAATATTGAATGAAAGAAGCCAGACACAAAAAGGTACATACTGTATAATTCCATTTATATGTAGTTCCCAAACAGGCAAACCTGATCTGATGTCAGAATAATGGTTGCTTGGGGTAAGAGGAGGACACATTATCAACTGAGAGGATGACGAGGAGCCCGAGGTACTGAAAATGTCCTCTGTCTTGATCTAAGTGTTCATATTATTGCATCCATGTATAAAAATTCACCGAGCTGAATATTTGAGACTTTGGAGATTTGCCATCTTCAGGTCTCTAACTTGTAGTTAAATATATTTAACTGCATATATCAGATACCCAATTAAAAAAAGGAACTAAGATGGAGATGCCCTCCATCAGAGCACTGTATGCCTCTTCACAAACCCTGCCGTTTACTCAGCAGTCACTGTGCCAGGTGCTGGGCTAACCATCTTACATTGTTATCTCAGTGAATCTTCACATGAACTCTGATGTACTAAATGATGACCCCCATCTCACAGATGAGAAGACAGTGGCCTGGGAAGTTTCAGGTCATGCAATGCATCTAGAAGGCTGCAGGGCAGAGATTGGAATCCTGGCCTGTCAGACTCCAGAGTTCAAGTTCCCACCCAGCACACGCCCAGGGCCTCCCTGCACAGCCTGGATTCTCCTGTGTGGCCTGGATGCCAGATGGTGCTGGGGTGAGGGACAGGGGCCATGCTTAGATGAGGGCCTGGGTTAAGATCAAGAGGAATGACTGTCCATGCAGGACACTGTCTCTGGGTGAACCATAGGACTTTCCCACTCATCTGTTGGTCCTTCAAAAGCTGTGACTACTGTGGGGTCCTGAAAGGGCTTCTGGGCAAAGCCAGCAAGGGGACATAGACCAGAAACTAAGTAAAAAGAGGGCACAGGACTGGGAAGGGAGCAGAGGGCCATGAAGAAGCACAGCCAAGATGTCTGCATTGCAGCTTTGAGAGGGACAAAGAAGCCTTGAGATGGCACATGTCCTCAGGAGGAGGCTGGGCTGGGGGCTCCAGACCCAGGGCTATAATCGTGGTGGGTGCCTCAACCAACAGCCAAGGGGTAGGGGGAGCAGAGAGGTCCTGGAGACAGGCTCAGCTCAAGGTGAGACATTTGGAGGAGAAGAGGTCCTGGAGAGGAGCCCAGTTCCGGCTACAAGTCCAGCAATGCTTGCCTGCTGTAAGTGTCAAGCCCATCCTGCACTCTAGAGCCCACCACAGGAGGGAAGACCTCAGGGAAGCACTGTCCAGTCACACCCCCAACATCTGCAGCCACCGGAGTCATGTCCATCCAGGTGATGGTAAATGGCGTTACCCCTTACTGAGTGCCTGCTCTGTACGAGGAGTGTATGCTTGTCATGATCCTGAGTGTAGAGAAAGCATGCAACTTGCCCAAGGGTAAAGCCACCAGTGGCTGAGCAAGGCTGCAGGCTGCTGGCCAGGAGATGTCCACGCCCTGCCTGCCATGTCCCCGGCCACAGGCAGCATCACATCATCTTTTCCCGAGTGAACTTGCACTTGGACCCAATCTGGACCCTACCAAAAGAAGAAGGCTCTGAAACTCCCCTCGCAGGAATATAAACACCCCTTGTCAGGGCAAGGTTGGGCTGCTCATCCCCAGAGCCCCCTGCAGAGGGGCCATTTCCTGTGCAGGAGTATGAAGTGGGATGCCTCATATGCTACATTTTTGCAGTGTGTTTCGGTAAAGAATCTCCTATCCTTAGGAATGCTGCATCTGAAGCCTGAACCCACCATGACATAAAGGGACTGAGGCATTTCCATGCATCCCTCACAGATCTTCCTTGTTGTGGGAAGCTGAACCCAGCACAGCTCGGTTTGGGGCAACAGCCTTAGGGGACTGTCTTAGTCTGTTCAGGCTGCCAGAACAGAATACCCCAGACTGGGTGGCATATAATCAATTGAAATTTATTTCTCACAGTTCTGGAGGCTGGGAAGTCTGAGAGCAAGGCACTCGCAGATTCTGTGTCTGGTGAGAATCGCTTCTTGGATCATTAGATGGCCATCTTCTTGCTGCATCCTCACATGGCAGAAGGGGCAAGGGAGTTCTCTGGGGTCCCTTTTAAAAGGGCACTAATGTCATTTATGAGGGTTCTGCTCTCATGACCTAATCACTCCCAAAGGTCCCACCTCCTAACACCATCGCATTGGGTGTTGGGATTTCAACATCAGAATTCTGGGGAGTCACAAATACTCAGATCATAGAGAGCTTGCAGGAAGGCCTGGATGATGCACAGTGATTCTGGAGCACGGTGATTCTGAAACACGGTGATTTCTGGAGCACGGTGATTCTGGAGCAGGTGTAGATGCTGTCTGCTCTCACAGCCTCACATAATTTTCTGCGGTTCTTTAGTGGGGGAAATTTAGAAACATCAGAAGCTGTGTGTGCTTACTGGAGTTTGTCACTTGGAATGAGGCTTATGTTAATTGCATAGTTATCTTTAACGTGCCCTCCTTCTCCAGGATGGGTATAGGTATTTTCTTTCCATTTTTGGTTGTCTCTAGAAAGTCTCAGACACAGCTCAAAAGCAACAGGTCCAAAACAGGATTCCTATTCCTGATTTCTTCCCCAAACCTGGCCCCAGTACCCTCACCCCAGACTTCCTCCCTCCCACACATCATCCATCTAGCACTCCAGCCAGAAACTCAGTGTCATCCTCAGACTTCCATCCTCCTCACCCCTTTCCCTGCCAACTCTTGCCCCCCATCCCACCTTCCTCCTCCATTTCCACAGCCATCACTGTCTCTTGCCACACTATCATCAGCATAGTGTTGTGTCTGGTACCCACAGCCCATTCTTCACACAGCAGCTGGAGAGACCATCCAGATAAACCAGGGCAGGTTACTGCTCAACTCAAAACCCTTCCATAACATCCAATGGCCTGAGAATAACAACCCAACTCTCCATCCAGCCTGTAACATCCTCATGTGGTCTGTGGTCTGCCTCCTTCCCACACTGTGCTCCAGCCACACTCCAAACTCCTTACCGCCTCAGGGCCTTTGCACATGCTATTACCTTCCCAGAACACACTTTCCTGCCTCTGCCTCTGCATATACTCAGCTCCTTCTCATCTTTAAGCTTCAGCTTAAATGTCATCTCCTCAGAGAAGCCTTTCTTGACCTCCTTCTTTCCTTATTTAAATCAGCTCCCCCACTTCAGTAATTTCCTTCTGAGTTTTTAAAATCACAATTTGTAATTGTTTTACTTTTCTGTGAGCTTCCAAAAACAAACAAACAAAAAACAAGGTATGATTGATTGGGTACTCATAAGAACAAAAGCCCCATGAAGGCTGCTCTCGGGCCCTATGTGTCTTGTCTGCTATTGTGTTCCCAGAGTTGAGCCGCGCAGCAGTCACTGTTTAGCCATCAGTTCAAGTCATGCATGAAGAGACTGAATGGAATCTATCCAGATATTACTGGCACGAGTCTGCTGGCCAGAGTGGGCCAATTCACATAAGCAGGGCCCCCAGAGATGGAACTTTAATCAGGCTTGCTGCTGCCTCTGTGCCACGCCCCCTAGGTACCTATAACTATGTGGCCCTAACAAACAAAGCAGATTCAACAGCAGCAGCTCCTGGGTCCTGTCTGCCACAGTCCAGGCTTTTGAGAGGCCATCTCACAGCTCCAGCTGAGGAGCCACAGCTCTATGCAAATATAAGCCCTTTATCCCTTAGATAAAAGAGCAGCAAAAGCCCATTCTCCAGCCCCTGCCTCCACTGCCTCCCTTTACACATTAATACCCATCTCAGCCCTCAGGGAGTAGCGGGTATCTCTGTAATTCCAGCAGCTCTGGCCGTCACCCATGGCACAGATCTAGCCTCCTCACTCCCTACCTGAGGGTCTTTTTGGCTTACAAAAATAACTACTCTTCCCTGTCAGCATAGTCTGAGTCTCCGGGGCCCAGTGGGAGGAAGTGGCCCCTGGAGTTTGCTACAGAAAAGCCCTGGGCCCAAGCTTTTCTTGATCTGTAGCCTCCACCAACCCCAATCCCATCCAGGGCTGCTGGAGCCAGCCCCTAGGTTCCTTAACAGCTTGAAGCTGCACAGCTGCGGGGATCGGGAAAGAAGCATCTGGAAGCTGTGGTCCCCTGACAGCAACTCAGCTGCTCCCTGGGCACCGGCAAAGCCCACGCCACCCATATAATGAAACAGGGCTCCCAAGAGGCCTGCAATCTCCACAGAGGAGGAGGACATGGACTGTCAGACGAGTCTCAATTTCACAGCATCAGGGACGTGAGCACCAGCGCACTGAACCAGAAAACGAGAGTCTGGCAGGAGCTGCAGACACACCGTGAACACCAGGGGATGGGAGATTAGGGCCCTTCAAAATCAATTTTGAATTCAAACTTTTAAATGTGTTCTCCAGGCGCAGAGAGAGGACCCTCCCAGCGAGCTGGGCCTAGCCAGCTGCCGGGGCCTGCCTCCTTCTTGAAGCCCCCAGAGCCTATCTGCTAGCCACTGGGTGAGGGGAGGAAGGGCTGGGGGTTAGGAGGGAGACTCCGGGCCTCACCCCCAGGCGAGGCAGGGATTGGAGCCCCTTTGACTCTGGCTGAGACAGCACTGTCTCTGGGATGCCTGCCTGAGGCGTTGCCCCGGGGCTTCCTGTTGAGGCCCTGGGGGTTGCTTCAGCCCTTCTTTGCAGACCTGGATAAGAGAGAGATGCCGAAAGCAAGGCCCATATGAGCCAGATCTCCCTTCAGCCCCCCGCACGGCTGAGGCGGCTCAGGGAGCATCCGTGGATGAAGCCATTTAGAATACGAGCTTTGGAGTCAGACAAGGATCTGTACCCCAGACCAGCCCTGGGCTCGCAGGGAGAACATCCTTGTTCAGAAGTGAATGTCTCTTCTGGAAACCTGGTGGGAGAATGACTGCTGTGAGTGTCTGCAGTATGGTCCCTGTGAAGTGAGAGTGGTCTGAAGCCCGCAAGTGCAAAGGGAAAGTGTCATCCTGTGTGAGAGTCACAGGGTGGGCCGGCTGCTGGGCAAGCTGGTGTGGCCGCAGGCTGCATTATCCAGAGCACAGAGTCTGCAGCCAGGGAGCTGACAGCCACGCTGTCTGTCATCTGTCAGACCATGTCTGGAGTACAAGAATCATCTGGGCCCTGTACCCAGGTAAGGCGGACAAGGAGGCACAGCACAGTGGGCCTCACCAAACCAGAACACACTAATCTAGCCAAGCCCTGGAGAGGGCCCCAGGCCTGTGAGTAGGATGGTCTTTGGAGGCGTGGGCCCACAGAGGGTGTCCCTGGCAGCCACAGCTGCAGCCCCCACTCTTGCCTGGGTACCTGTTGAGCCCCATTTGTGACTCCCAGCCTACCATCAGCCCTCAGTGCATTCCCCAACTCTGGGTGAGGAAGCTGGTCTGTGTCAAGACTCCTTTAGATCACTGACCCCAGCCCTAGAGTTTTCCAAACCCTTGGCTAGCTCCCAACTTTAAGCCATACTCCTGACACATAAACATGAACGACTGTGAACCACCCTGTGGGTAAGAGACAACAGAATGCAGTCACTGAGGCCTTAAACCTGCAGGAGCTTCACGGAGAGTGCTTTCTGGAACAAGGAGCACTGGGAATGGAGGCTGGGGCCACCAGACCACATATGGGAGAGGAGGCAGGGACTCCCCAGCCCCTCCCAGCTCCCAGCTTGGGAGTGGGCTGCTGGCTTTGCAAGGAAATTACAACATGGGCCTGGGTAATGCTCCTCTTAGTTACAGCATAAACTGCGGCAATAAAGTGTACCTGGGGAATGTTTAGAGAAAGCACTAATGATTTCTTCCCTAGTGGTTAATAAATTCACTTCCAGATCAATTTGTTCGCGATAGAGCCCTGTGAGCGGAACCTGCACGGCGGGCACAGCCGAGTGTGTCTTTTTCAGTATAAATGATTTATTATGATGATTAGCGGCACATAAACAATTTAAAATACAACGCTAATTAGTTTGGGGAAGAAAGGAGGGGAAAAGCCACCCTGCCTCTCTCCCCATTATGTTCTACTTCCCTAAGTGTGTACTTTTTAATTAAATCCAAATGTCACAATAAATTTAAAGTGTTTTATTACCACTCGGGCTAACTGAGGCAGTCATGCAAGCCCCCCTCTCAGGCATCTGCAGGCTGGCCTGGGGGTAAGGGCTGGGGGAACCAGCGGAGCCTGTCCACAAACTCCGAGCATGGCAGATCTCTTGAGCACCCTGGTAACCCCTTGTGGTTTTGAGCAGCCCCAGGTCAGAAAACACAGGGACTTCCCAGGGGACTCTCCGCCTTCTTCTCACCTTCCTGGCCAGCCCAAGTGAGGTCTCCTCCTTAAAGCTGCTCTAACCAGCCCAGAAGCCAGCCATTTCTCCCCGATGGTTCCACAGTACCCTGCACCCTCTTCACCCCTCCTCATGTGCCCTATAACCTTCTACCAACTACTTTGCATGTGCCTGGCATCATGCCCGGCACTTCATGCATAGCATCTTACCAAGTCCTTGTTGCGGTGCTACAGGTTGTAATTATTGCTTCTATTTTGTGGATGGAGAAACTGAGGCTCAAAGAGGTGGAACAACTTATTTAAAATCACATAGCTAAAAATGGACTTTTGTAACATCCTTTTCCCTCCGATAGCATGCTCTGCTTCAGAGCCTACAACTGGCCATGTCTGGGCCCTGCCTTGCTTAGAGACACATCTGAGGCAGGGGTTCAGGCCAGGGACTTGGACTCTGGTGAGTCCAGGTTCCAATTCAGGCTCCGCCATCGACCCACATTGTGAACTCAGTCGAGTCATTTAGCCTCTCTGAGCTTCAGCTTCCTCATCAGCAAAACTAGAGCAGTAACATTCAACTTTCAGGGCTGAAGAATGAAAGTACCTAAAGCAAGCAGAAGTCCCTTGCTATCCTTGACATGCTATGCAAGTAGCAATTATTTACAGAAGCCCTTGAGGTGAGCAGAGATCAGTACTAGCTTCACTTCATAGATCAGAAACTGAAGGCAGCAGGCAAGACTTATCCAAGGTGCCAATGAACCCTAGGAGCTTTCATTCTTCACTGGGGAAGTGCTAGGCTAAGGGCAGCCTCCCTTCCAGAAGCTCAGACAACCAAGGATGGCTTCTCTCCTAAGCACTCATGTGCTATTCATTTGAATTTAAAAACAAATAACCCTAAACGTGTTGTTTTCATATGACCCAGTGTGTTAGTCTGCCTGAGGCTGGGTAATTTGTAAAGAAAAGAGGTTTAATTGGCTTACAGTTCTGTAGGCTGTACAAGCATGGCTCCAGCATCTGCTCCTGGTGAGACCTCAGGAAGCTTCCGATATGACAGAAGGGAGCGAGCAAGTCACATGGTGAGACTGGGAGCAAGGGAGACGGGGGAGGTGCTGCACTCTTTCAAGCAACCAGATTTTGAGTAAACTGAGCAAGAACTTAGTCATCACCAAGTGGGTAGTGCTAAGCCATTCATGAGGGATCCAACCCCATGATCCAGACACCTCCCACCAGGCCCCACCTGCAACACTGGGAATCACAGTTCAACATGAGATTTGGCGTGGGCAAACATCCAAACCATATCACCCGGCAATTCCCCTCCTAAGTATAGCCCTAGGAAAAATGAAAATATAGGTCTTAACAAAAACTTGTACATGAGCGTTCCCAGCAGCATTACTCACAGCAGCCAAAAAACACAAACGACCCAAATGTCCAGTGTCCATCAATTGACAAGCGACTAAATAAAACATGGTATACACACACACACACACACACACACACACACACACACACACGAATGTGATTTGGCCACAAAAAGAAATGAAGTACTGACATAGGCTGCAACATGGAGGAACCTTGCAAACATGATGCCAGGAAAGAAGCAGATACAATAACCACATATTGCATGATTCAATTTCTATGAAATGTCCAGAATAGGCAAATCTATACAGACAGAAAGTAGTTTAGCAGCTGCCAGGGAGGGAGGAACAGGGAGTGAGTACTAATGGGCTGAAGGTTATTTTGGGGGTGATAAAAATGTTCTTAAAGTAGATAATGGTGATGATTGTACAACTCTGTGAATATACTAAAAATCACTAATGTATATATTTTTAAAAGGTTAATTTTGTGGTATGCAAATGATAAATCAATAAAGCTATTATAGAACAAAACAAACAAAAACAAAATAAATATTCCTTTGAAAACAGGAGAAACTTGTTTATAAAATATTCAGTCCTGGGGTCAGCATAGGGGGCCAATAAGCGGCGGCAGCTAGATGCTTCCAGGTGGGGGGATCTGGGAGACCCCACGGCCAGCCTCACAGCGGGTAGGCCCTGGTTACCCCATCCCTCTGCTGGGATGAAAGGGATGGAAGGGCTCTAGAGCACCCCCTTGCCTTCTTTCCCAGACCCCACATCTAGAAATCTGACTCCATCTACTTTTCCAGCCCTGTTCCCCAGGAAACTCAAACCGTACTGGATCCATCACTCTCCTCAGCCCATCTGCTTCCACCACTGCATTATCGTTTTGTCTTTCCAGGTCTCTCTTTGTTGAAATTTCTGCATCCTTCAAGGACTATGCCCTATCTGCAAACTGAGCATGCCCATGGTGGAGGGGTCCCTCCCTCTTTCAGGACCTTGAGCTTGTCCTACCTTGGACATCACGAGTACATAACAGTATGTGCATAATGATACGTGCATAACGAATAGCATTGTATGGAGGACTTCCAGGCCCCCAGGCAGGGTTGGGTAAGGAGTGCTGCCCTCTCCAGGGTCTATGAGCCCCACCTGGCACAGGGATGTGCCAGCTCAGATCCAGGCCATGAGGTTAGGAAGGAAAGCAATGAGGCTGCCTTTGAAGGGGGAGAGCATCATGCCCAGACGAGGGACAGCACCCTTTGTAGCTAATCTGAGAGGGTGACTCAAAAGGATGAAGCATTCTGGCCAGCAGGGGAAGCTGGGGCCACACTGGGGCAGGGGCACTTGCGTGTCCCAGAGTTGGGAATGAGCGGGAGTATGCTGAGAGTAGTCACAGCTGCTCAGGCCTCATCTCTGCAGAGGCAGAACAGTCTCCAGTTCTCCCACATGTGGACAGAACCCTGTGGAGGGGACAGGACAGCTCTGGACACTTGAAAGGAATATCTGGGGGGCCAGGTGCAGTGGCTTACACCTGTAATCCCAGCACTTTGGGAGGCTGAGGCAGACGGATCATGAGGTCAGGAGATCAAGACCATCCTGGCCACCATGGTGAAACCTCATCTCTACTAAAATATGCAAAAATAGCCTGGCATGGTGGCACTCGCCTGTAGTCCCAACTATTCAGAAGGCTGAGGCAGAAGAATGGTTTGAACCCAGGAGGCAGAGGTTGCAGTGAGCCGAATCATGTCATTGCACTCCAGCCTGGTGACAGAGCAAGACTCCATCTGAGGAGGAGGAGGAGGAGGACTAAAAGGAGGAGGAGGAGGAGGAGGAGGAAAAGGAGGAGGAGGAAACAGGAGGAGGAGGAGGAGGAG
>NW_016107580.1:2585872-2599926 GCF_001604975.1 Cebus imitator | reverse complement strand
GAGGAGGAGGGGGAGGAGGAGAGGGAGGAGGAGGAGGAGGATAATAATAATATCTGGGCCTTGAAGCAAGTGGACACACGCTCATTTTCTAGTCATGAGGCTGGTTCCCAGAGTCTGCATGGATTCAACATGAAATGTTGTCTTGGGAACCTGCCCCTTAGGGAAACTACCCTTGAATTTCTCTAAATTTCTCTCCCAAAGTTCTCTGAGGCCTAGGGCTGAGAGGATCTCTCAAGGTAAGGGGTGGCAGGAGTGCATGCTGCAAGTGCCCTTCCCTTTATGCAGCCACTGTGTTCCCACCCGCAGTTCCTTGAGTGGGCACAGTGCTGCCTGGCTGGCAAAACACATGGAAACATTTTCTCTCATTTGAGTTCTGTGCAGGGGACAGGAAGGATGTTCTGGGTCTTATGTGACTAAGGCTCGGAAACAAGTGGTTTTCCCAATACCACACAGCAGTGGGTGGCAGAGCAAGACTTGGGAGATCTCTCAATCAGAGGACCTCGGAGCAGGACTGAAATCCACAATCCATGCTTGTTACCTCCCAAGCCAAAAGACAGCTACCCCTACAGCAAGTGGTCAGGCCCTCATGCTGCTGCTGTCGCTTTCAAAGAATTCTAAAGATTTCACGTCGGCATGTGTCTGAGCTGGTGCTCTTGGGGGTTCTCTCTCCTTGGGAGAGGGAGTCCAAAACCTTTACCATGGAAGGGAAGGCAGGATTCTTAGTAGGATGGACTACAGGGAGAAGAGCATGTGCCCTTGAGACAGCATGGAGTGGGCTGGTGGGTCTCCAGGCCCTGGGGAGGAAGGTGGGCATGGTGCCCACGCACCACTATGCAGACACCACTATACAGACAAACCACTATACAGACCACTAAACAGACCACTATACAGACCTCTCCCCTGAGGGGCAGCTCATTGTAGACACAAGCCCTTAGGCATAGTTTCCAGAACACACGGAGGTGCTCTGCAGCCTCAAACAATTCTGCTCCTCTCTGAACTGATCTTAGTTGAATATAATTGGGGATGGACTGGATTAGAAACAGGTAAGGGGGACAGGCATGGTGGCTCATGCCTGTAATCCCAGAACTTTGGGACACTGAGGTGGGAGGATCACAAGTTCAGGAGATTGAGACCATCCCAGCTAACACAGAGAAATCCCATCTCTACTAAAAATACAAAAAATTAGCCTGGCATGGTGGCACGTGCCTGTAGTTCCAGCTACTTGGGAGGGACGCTGAGGCAGGAGAATCGCTTGAACCTGGAAGGCGGAAATTGCAGTGAGCCAAGATCGCACCACTGCACTCCAGCCTGGTGACGGAGTGAGACTCCATCAGAAAGAAAAGAAAAAAGAAAAGAAAAGAAAAGAGAGAGAGAGAAAGAGAGAGGAAAGAAAGAGAGAGAGAGAGAAAGAAAGAGAAAGAGAAAGAGAAAGAAAGAAAGAAAGAAACAGGTAAGAGTAGGGAGACCCTGAGCCACTCCTCTTTCCCAGAATCAGCAGCTTTCATGAAAGCCAGTCAGAGAAAGAACATTGGTCCAGAGTGGGAGGGCCAAGAAACACTTGACAGACAGATCATAGGAGGCCAGAGGAGTCAGGGACTGACCCACAGGTGGCTGGATAGGTCTGGACTTGCTGCCTCCCTGTCCTGGTGACCTCCCACCTGCCTCGGGCCCATGGGCTTTCGCTCCCTCCCTCTGAGCCTAGAAAGCCAGGATCATGAAGCAGCAGAGGGGGAAGTGTAGCATCAGGGAAGCTTTCAGGCCAAAGCTGGGCTGGGCAAGCAAGCGCCTCAGAGACAAAGCTGGGCAGGAACAGGCTTGCAGCCAGGGACTCTGGTCTACCTTCCCTGGAGCTCAACTCCAGCTCTGGCCACAAGTTCAAGCCCCACTACGGGGAGCTGAGCAGCTCCAGCCAGGATCTTGACCACCAGGAGACCTCAGATGAGCTACTATTCCCAAGGCCAGAGCTTCAGCACAGTTTCTCTCCCAGAACTCAACTACCTCCTCTGACCAACCCAGACATCCATCTGCCCCACCCCGCACAGACCCAGGCTGCAAGCTCCGTAGGAAACTGAAGGGAGGCAGGCAGGAGTGTGGGGCCGTCTGAAGCTGGAGAGATAGGCAGGGGTCCCTCTGTAAAGCTGAAAAAGAACCCCTCCCTCCCCATCATGTGCTGCTTTCTGTGCCTCTAGTTTTATCCCCTGCTCCCATTTGCTCTTCACAGAGTAATCCAAATGGTCTTAAAAAAACGTAAATTTGAGCCTGAGTCTTGCTTCTACCTAAACCCATTCAAAGGGTTGTTGTACTTTATGTCCTGTTGTACACATGGACATAAAGATGGGACTATTAGAGGCGGGAGGGAAGGAGAGGGTCAGAGATGAAAAACTAACCATTGGGTGCTGTGCTTACTTGATGGATGACAGGATCCATCATACCCCGAACCTCAGCATCATGCAGTATACCCATGTAACATGTAACAAACCTGTGCACGTGCCCTCTGAGGATGTAGAGGAACTAGACCTCCGACCTATGGCCTGCAAGATTCTGTACAATGTAGCACTGCCAACCCTGACCACCCCTGCAGCCTCACTGATAATGCCCCAAGCTCAGTCACAGTGGCCTCTCCAGTCCTGAACTTGGGGTTCCTTGTCCTCTCTATGGGACAAAGGAATACTTAGATTCTCTCTGATCCTCTCCTGGCCTCCTTCACCTGTGAGCTCATTCATCCCTTATCCACTCAACGAATATTTACGAGGCATCTACTAGTAGGGCCTAGCCCTTACCATCTACATTTTGATAAGAATTATACCAACACTGATGATTTTTCATCAAGAAAGTAACTCTTAATGAGCTTCATTAAGTCAATTTAATTCCTTGATCACTTTTCTATTCATTCATGTTAAACCATTTCTTCACCCTTCCCCCCTTTTAAAATTTTGTTACAATTACTTTCATTGTGATCAATTATTTTTAAATGTTTAAAGGTGACTATTGGTTTATGATCAGCTTTTGGCTCACATAAAATTTCACAAATTAGAGTTTTCGCCACCATTGAGATTTCTTTTCTGGCAATTATTTCTACCAGAAAATGTTCCCTGAGCCAACTTCTGCAGATCTAAATTTTGTCAGGAAGATTGGATTCTACTGTCAATTTTTAGTCAATAGCATACTTTACCAGGTGCAGTCTTAGTTGCTGCCAGTTTTACTTTGTGTTAATTATTTCAACTAATTTTAATTTTTTCCTGGATCTCTTTTTTGAGAATAATATCTCAATAATACTAATGATATCTTATGCTCATGTAGAAGGCATATTTTAGCAGTGATCTGATAAGCATTCTGAGGATCAAAGAATAGCATGAAAACATCCCCGGGGCACAAAGGCAGGTCAAATCATTGAACTCTGCGTTTGGGTGGAGTACCAGCTTGGAACCAGGTACCTGAGGGAGCCCTACCCACTGCCCACTGCTCCCCAAAGCCCTGACCCCTGCCAAGAAGATGCCTCACAGATGGGAAACAGCTTCTGGCTCGGGGAGAGTGGCTGCCTGGAAGAGACAGCCTCTGACTGACAGTCAAAGAGCTGGGGTGCAGCCCCGAGGCCTCATGCCAGTCTGGATGCAGCCTCTGTTGGGCACCGGCATTTCTGCTCAGAAAGTGTCTCAGAGACACTCGGCTGAGAAAGGAAGGAAGCAGACGCTTCTGGGTGCCTTAGTTTCCCCAGCCATAAAAGGATGTAATTGACTGGGGTACTCTCAGCCCGAGGCTATGACTTCCACTCACTAGGCTCCAGGCTTTGAACCTACCCCAAGGGGTCCACTCTGCCTCCTAATTGAGACTCTACCTGGAAACAGCAGGGGACAGGGCCTTCCACCTCGATTCGAGTGTGATGAGACCAAGTGTGGAGGGTTGAGGGCTACAAATGCTCTCACCTGGGAAACTGCATGTCCTGAACCCAGGAGTCCATTGAAAGAGAAAGAGACCTATTGGGAGTTTCTTTCTGCTGACCCAGGCCTGCCACATGAATTCCCCAACAGTCATGTCTCCATATACAGCACCATAAGGTATGAAACCGGCAGTCACTCTGGGAATGCAAATGGGGAACCAAGACCCAGAGAGGGGAAGGGACCAGCCCAAGGACACATGGTGAGGTCGTGGCAGAGCCGGGACCTGGATGCAGTTCTGGCTCCTAGCCCTGTGCTGACCACAGGGCTCTCCTGCAGGCTGGAGCACTCCCGTAAGGTGCTCCCAAGTGAGGAACCAACGACACGACCTCAAAGATGCTGCCTCCACTGCCCCTGTAGCATCCAGGGAAGAAGTGGGGCCCTCAATCTAACTGCAGTGGGGAGGCTGCCTCAGGAAAGAACCATCCTCACCTCCTCTGGGGGTATCATCCCCGAGGACAGAGAAGGGAGTCCCTGCGATGATAGACCCCACTGGGGCGGCTTTGTAGAGACCCCTCCCAGCCTTGGAAGACTTACCATCTGTGAGAGCAAAATCCAGCAGCCCCCAGTCCTGACCCAGGGATATGTGTGTGTGTGTGTGTATGTGTGTGTGGGGTGAGTGTATGTGTGAGAGAGTGTGTGTGTCTGTGTGTGGGTGTGCATGTATGTGAGTGCATGTGTAGGTGTGTGAGAATGTGTGTGGTGTGGGGGTGTGTAGTGTGTGTGGCAGGTATATGGTGTGTGCACGTGTGTGTTTCTGTGTGTGTGGGTGTGCATGTGTGTGAATGTGCATATATGTGAATGTATGTGTGTGGTGAGTGTGTGAGAGTATGTGTGTGGTTTGTGTGAGTGTGTGCGGGTGACAGGTGTGCATGTGTGTGAATGTGAATGTGTGTGTGGTATGTGTGAGATTATGTGTGTGTATTATGTGGGTATGTGTGGCACATGTGTGGTGTGTGTGCGTGTGTGAGAGCATGTGTGTCTGTGTGGTGTGTATGTGAATGTGTGTATATGGTGAGTGTGCGGTGTGTGTGTATGGGCTGGTGTGCATTTGTGTGAATGTGTCTGTGAATGTGAGTGTGTATGTGTAGTGTGTGGTATGTGAGAATATGTGTGTCTGTGTGGTGTGTGTGTATGTGAATGTATATGGTGAGTGTGTGTATGGTGAGTGTGTGCTGTGTGTGTATAGGTGAGTGTGCATATGTGTGAATGTGTGTGTATAAGTGTGTGATGTGTATGTGACAGTGTGTGTGTCTGTGTGTTGTGTGTGTATGTGAATGTGTATGGTGAGTATGTGGTGTGTGTGTATGGGTATGTGTGTATGTGAATGTGTATGGTGAGTGTGTGGTGTGTGTGTGTATGTAAATGTGTATGGTGAGCGTGTGGTGTGTGTGTATAGGTGTGTGAGTGTATGTGAATGGGTGTGTATGGTGTGTAGTGTGTGGTGTATGGGTGTGAGTATGTGTGAATGTGTATGTGAATGTAAGTGTGTATGTGCAGGGAGTGTGCGGTATGTATGTGAGAGCATGTATCTGCACACATCCAGCACCATTCCTCCCACAGCTAGGGCAGGGAGGGCTGCGAGTGTCTTCTCACCACCTCTCCAGGCTCATAGCAGGCAGGGGCCTGCTTCTCACTGGAACTCTCCCACATGCCAACTTGCTGGGGCATCCCAGGCAAGTGTCTTCTCTTATCTGGACACAACCTAGTCCTCTGTAAAATGGGTCTAGTATTTGTCCTCTTCACCTTCTAAGGGTGCTGTGAAGATGAAATGAAAGACTCTGAGACATCTGTGCCCTTCCCTGGCATGAGGTGACCCTGGGGATGGAGCTGGTGAGGCATTCTCTCTGGAGGCACCTGCTATTCCAGAGGTTGGCCTCTGAAGGCAGGCCACCTTCTAAGATAGTCCGCAGTGATCCTGCCTCCTGGCATTCACACCCCTGTGCCATCTGCCCCACTTCCTGGAGTGGGGGCTGGACCTAGTGACTTGCTCCCAAGGAAGGAAACACGGCAAAGGTGATGGAGTGTCACATCTGTGATTGGTAGACAGACTTCCTTCTTGTGAGCAGACACTCTTTCAGTGGCTTTCAGGAAGCAGGTGGCCATGTTGGAGAGGCCAATAGGGCAGGTCCACCACAGCCAGCAAGGCATGGAGGCCCTCAGTCCAGTAGCTCATGAGGAACTGCATTCTGCCCACCACCAAATGAACGAGCTTCAAAGTGGCTCCTTCCCCACATGAATCTTGAGATGCACTCACAGCCCAGGTGACACCTTGATCACAGTCTGAGAGAGACCCTGGAGCAGAGGACCCCATGAAGCTATACCCAGATTCCTGTCCCACAGCAATGAGAGGATAAGTTGGTATTGTTTCTAGCTGCTAATTTTGGAAGTAATTTGTTAAGCAGCCGTAGATAATTAATACACGGCCACACTGGCACATATACTCCGTAGAGAAGGGCCCTCTCCTCAGGCCATTGAGACAGGGCCCTGCAGACAGCTCTCTGCCCAACAACCCGTGTGGCTGTGAACTTACTCCTAGAGCACAGGCCTTGATGTGGAGTGTTTCAAGGTGAGGAGCCCAGTGGACAGAGCCCTGTCTCCAGCTGTCCTCCCCAGGCCCCCGCTCTCAGCTGTGCAGACCAGGAACGCAGGGGAAGCTGCCTCGTGTCCTCAAGGAGCCACCGCCCTGGATCCTTTCCAAAGAGCAATCCTCCCAGGGCTGGGAACTCCAGGCCTGTCTGGAGCAGGGCAAGCTTTCCAAAGCACATCTGCTTCCCCTGTCTCCCCTGCTCTCACCAAAACTCTAGGGAGGACGGGAAAATGGCACCAATCATCTACAAGACTGTCAGAAGCTTTGCCTGCTCAAGTCTCAACAGACCTAAAAGGTAGCGTGATCATACCCATTTTACTACTTGGAATTATTATTAGAATTTACTCATCAGAATGACTTAGCAGCAGAGGCAGGATTTGAACCTGTGTGACTCAAAGCCTGTGTTAATTCCATTTGTTTTACGAATAGGAAAACTGAGAACCAGAGAGTTTGAACATTCTGATGGCCCACAGGCAGCCCCATACGGTCTTTCCTGGATACTGATCAGGGATTGGGTGTTTAAAGATCCAGAGGAGAGGACAGGCAAGGTGGAGCAGGGCTCTAGGAGGCCAGGCCAGCGCTGCTCCCACTTGTCTGGCAAGAGTGGGTCTCCCTCCCATTCTCTATCAAGTCATCGTGCCAACCAGCAAAGCTGAATTATTAAAACTCCCTTCTGGGGTACCACACGAATTCTTCTCCAACGAGACTCAGAGAAGAGGGGCAGCCACTCCCGCCACACAATATTAAAATGTCAGGAGTTTAAGGCCTGCGTTGGTTGAGTCATAAGTTATCAGCACCCAGTGAGGGCCGACAGAATGCCTCCCTTAAATTATTAAGCAGAAAGCGTCAGACTGTAATATTTTGCTAAACCAAAGTACAGACACAGACAAAGATGTCATTTCAATATTTGAAACCAGCAAGTTTAATTTAAAATAAGAGCAAACCAATAAGCTCAGAACATAGCAGCGTATGAGAGGAAAATTATACTGTGAGAGGAAAAAAAGTGGAAGGACTTAAGAAATTTATAAAAGTAATCTCCAAGTGGAAATTAGAAATCAAGGCCTAGAAACAGAATAACACAAAAGAAATATTACTGTCCACTTTCTAAATCAATATAACACTGCTCCACGCCGGAATTACCATGGTAACTCAAGTAAAAAGAATCAAGCAATTCTTATTATTTCAAAATAAAATCACAGCCTGAAGCCTGGGTTTTATTACAACCACTGATAGATCGCTGGCTTGTATTTATCTGAAATATTGCTTTTCAATCAGCTGGTTTATGAATGTACACAGGCCTCTCACCAGCCCACTTACCACCCCATTTTGAGGCTGGGGACCAACCAATGAATCGATTCTCACCTGGCTGCATCTGCATATATGCCCAGGTCTAAGTCAGCTCTGGGAACACAGAGCTGACTTAGAACAGGCTTTCAAGCTGTCTAGTGGCTTTGCAGGACAGAGAGGAAAGCCTAAAAGAAGCAATGGGGGCTGACCTCATTATGGTCCCTCCTCTGCCAGGCTGGCCCTGGGAGGAATAGAGCTGGGCTCCCATGGCAGCCCCCCACAAACTACCCACAGTAAGCTTCCTCCCACCTCAAGTCATCTTCTCACAGGTTTCGCACCCTTCCTTGAACTTTGGAGTGTCTTTACCTCCGTCCTCAAGTCTGACAGCTGAAAAGGGAGCAGAGAGGGCATAGAGAGTGAGCATACTGACTCTGCAGTCAGCCCGCCTGGGCTCACAGCTCAGCTCTGGCACTGTTGAGCTATAGAAGCTGGAACCAATTATTCAATCTCTTTGTACAATGATTTTCTCATCTGGAAAATGAGGGTAAAATAGTAGCTTCTTCCTAAGGTTCTTAAGGGTATTAAGTGAGATTATACATGGAAGATGCTTGGTGGACTGATTATAAAAATGGCCCCAATTCTCTACCCCTCCCCACAGCCACACCCCTTGTTATATGACTTTTCACCTCCTACTTCAAGAGTGGAATCTGCTTCTCCACCTTCTGAACTTGGGCTGGCCTTGTGATTTATTTTGGCTAATAGAATGCAGCAGAAGTGACAACATTGCAGTGCCAAACCTTGGCCGCAAGAAGCCTTTCACAGGCTGGGCGTGGTGGTATGTGGTGGTACATGCTTGTAATCCCAGCACTTTGGGAGGCTGAAGCAGGTGGATTACTTGATTCCAGGAGTTCAAGACCAGCCTAAGCAACATAGTGAAATCTCTTCTCTACAAAAAATACAAAAATTAGCTGGGTATGGTGATATGCACCTGTAGTCTCAGCTACTTGGGAGGCTGAGGAGGGAGGATCACTTGAGCCTAGGAAATCAAGGCTGCAGTAAACTGTGATTGTGCCACTACACTCCAGCCTGGGCAACAGAGCGAGACTGTGTCTCAAAAAAGAGAACCCTTGGCTGGGGGCAGTGGCTTATGCTTGTAATCCCAGCACTTTGGGAGGCCAAGGTGGGCAGATCATGAGGTCAGCAGTTTGAGACTAGACTGACCAAGATGGTGAAATCCTGTCTCTACTAAAAATACAAAAATTAGCCAGGCGTGGTGGTGCAAGCCTATAATCCCAGCTACTTAGGAGGCTGAGACAGGAGAATCATTTGAACCTGGGAGGCCAAGGTTGCAATGAGCCAAGATCACACCACTGCACTCCAGCCTGGGAGTGACAGAGGAAGACTTCATCTCAAAAGAGAGAGAGAGAGAGAGAGAAAGCCTTGTGTGCTTCCACACCTTCCACACCAGTCTCTGCCATAAGAACAAGTCGGACAAGCCTGCTGGCTAATGAGGGCCATGCAGTCTTGTCACACCCAGCATCCAACTGATCAGTCATCCTCCATCTTCCAGGTGTGAGTGAGCCCAGCTGAGACCAGAGAAACTGCTCAGCCAAGCCCTGCCTAAATCACTGACCCACAGATGTTCGAGTTAAATAAATGCGTATTGTTTTAAGGCTCTACATTTCAGGGTAACTGATTATGCGGCAATAACAAATTGACACATATGCATAGCACAGTACCTCACTTTTAAGCAAGAGTTCAGTAAACTGATAGCTATTGTGTTTTGTTGTGACTCCTAAAGACTGACAGCCGAAGTCAAAAGATCATACTGTAACTGTGCAGAGAGAAATGTCAATTCACACGAGCATGAAACTTTCTGGTTTATCCAGTGTGTGCCTGGACATTTAGGTGCCAGTTAGGTGTTTCATCCTTTGTAGGGATGAGAAAACCAAGGCCCAGTACATCGCCTGAAGTCACATAGCAGTCAGCTGGGGCAAAACCCAGGTTTTCTGAATCATGCTAGCAGACTACACCTGAAGACAGGAGACCACTCAAGAAAGCCCAGTTGACCTCCAAGGGAAGGGATAGGAGGTAGGAGCTGGTGACCTGAGCCTGGGCCAACCTGCTCACTCTTCTCACACCACCTGCTTTTAATGTGCCCCCAGTTGGATCAGCTACTGTGGACTCCTGCCTTAGATAGAAGACAAAATGAACACAGTCCCACCAGTGGCGAACAGGCTTGTTGCTAGGTTCGATGGATGCATCCCTGGGCATGGCCTGGAATGGTCTGTGAGAAGCCAGCTAAAGGGAAATGGGCATGCCAGACAAGGAGGACGACAGGAGCTAGGGAACAGAGGCAAATGCTGGGTTTGCATGGAACACAAAACCAGAGTAGACATACTAAACCTGCATAGCTCAGTGTGATGGTCAAAGCAGCAGGAAGCCTCAGGCAGGACACCAGGGTAGCAGGGGTCAGGCCAGTCTGGCTGTAATGAGCACCAAGAGAAAGACAGAGGAGAAAAGGGTAGTTCCAGAGCTCCAGATGAATGCAATCCGGTGGTGTGCTGATGCATGCTTAACCACCAAGTCTTTGGGAAAACGCACTGATTTGTAGTGTTTGCCAATGACCATGGTACAAATACTCCCAAAGTGGCTGATTTCAAGTCACCAATGCAGTGTCTCTGCACTGAGGTAGTCCAATCAAATATGGGCCCGTTGGGAAAACTCACTCTAGCAGCACCACAAAGAGCTAACTCTGGGAGTGGGAGGACATCTTTCATGTCTCAGTCTTCTCCACTCCAGGCAGGACAGGCAAGCAAGATGGGCTACATGCCATAGGAACCTCTCGGGCCTCTCCAGCTCAAAAGGAACAGGACAGGTGAGTGTCCATCAGAGCCTTCCACCTTACATCTGAGGATAGACCCGCATCGTCTGGGCTGTCAGTAGGCTGGCAAGGAGCATAACTGGGACACCCAAGCACGTGGTCCATGGTCCCAGTCCAGCTGATGTTTGCTCTAATCAGAGTTTTCTACCACCCAGCCTCATCACGCCTCGGGGCAAGGGCAGAGGGCATGGCAAAAAGATGCTGACGCTCTAGGCTCCAATTCCCCATGGAATCCTAGGCAGACCTTTTGCCTGTTTGAGCCTCAATCTTCTCCCTATAAATGGAGAAACTTGCAAAGAGTGATCTTAGAGACCTCTTCCCAAGATGCCACCTGCTTTGGGGATCTGGATGTGGGTGAGTAGTGAGGTCAGCCTGCCTCCCAGGCAGCAGTAATTGAGGGCCATGATAAATAAACTGGCAGAGTGAGGGTGCAAGCCCAGTGCTTACCAGTGAACAAAGCACTGAACTGGACACAGGGTTATTTCAGATCTTACTGTTACTGAACTCCACACCACAATGAGGCTTTCTGGCTTAGCAAGTGAGTACATGGACAGTATCTCACTTAATCCCGATTACAATCCTGCCGATGAGGGGTGGCTGTTCTCACTGTAGAGATGAGAAGGTAGAGGCAAAGCAACCTCTTCAATGGGTGGGTTTGGAACACAAAACCACAGTGGATATAGTGGACCTGCATAACTTAGTACAATGATAGAGGGGGCAGCAAGTCCAATAGTACCTGGTACACTGGGAGACCCATGTTCTTTTCTCTACCTCCTGCCCTAACGTCTTCCAATCTTCTCACTGTCCCTGATCAGGGCTTTCTGGGAGGCCCTCTGGCCCCTGGAGATTAATCCAACAACAGCTTTGGAGCCCCTGCTACCTGGGGGCACAGCTCTGGAGGGAGCATGGCCTGGGCCTGCATCTGCGCACGACCCCGACACCACTCAAGTCACTCTAGCCCTAGCTTCCCCCAGCTGCGCCATCACAGCTCTGTCTGCTCAGACAGCCCAGCCCGTCTAGCCACAGCCACTTCCCAACTCTGGCAGCCTCGCCCTGGGCCATGGCTGAACCTCGTGCCTCCTTTGCCCATGACCACAGAGAGTCAACTGTCGGTGCTCACTGGCAATCATCCATCTGTTCCAAGGGTGAGAGACCAGATAGACCTCCTCTTGGTCCTGCCCACAAATAAGGCCTACTGCCAAGTTCCTCAAATGGAAGCTCACGGGGCAACCGCCTGGTCTAACTCTGGGACACAGGGTGACACAGGGTGGGGTAAGGAATCAATTCCCAGGAGGGATGAGAGACGGGTCCAAGCTCTAGGGAAACATACATTTCTATGTGCTAAAAGCATCTTTGTGAGACATGTTCAGAGACAGACTAGAGAGAAAGGCAGTTCCCACAGCCACAGAGGCCAAGTGAGTGGCCATGCCAGCACTGAGCCCCGGCATTAAAAGGGTGAAGCTTTTAGGCGAGCAGCGGCCAGTGATCTCAGCTTCCCCCAGTCCTAATGCTCCTGAAAGGCTCTCTCCTGCTCCCTGTAATTGGGCATCAGTAGTTAATGCAGTATTGACTGCATTACACGCTCCCGTGCCTCCCCTCACTAATGCCAATTGCATCACCTTGTACAGTCACCGGCTTGCTTAGCCAATAGCCGTTAAAAGCAATCCAAATCATGAATCATATGGGAAACTTTTAGCAAGACACCGCCATCCAAGGAGACAATTTACAGTTGAGTTAATCTGGGTACATTAGCGAGACATGGATTCTGGACGACAGACCAATTTATGTTGTTTCCCTGTCCCCCCTTAGTGCTGCTCTGTGTGAGCAAATGAATGGAAGAGCAGGGCACAGAGAGATGCACCTGCTTCTTCACCCAAGCCTCGGGTGTGTGTGTGTGTTGGGGGGGGGCGGTTACCATCTTTACAGATGCTCTGCCTGGCTGAGTTTGGGCAGGAAGGGGAAGCAGCTGTATGTGCCGCTCAAGATGTGAGGCCTCATTCCCAGCAGAAAGGAGGGCTGCCACTGGAGCTGGTTATGAGGAGCTCCCTCCAGAGCTGTGCCCCCAGGTAGCAGGGGCTCCAAAGCTGTTGTTGGATTAATCTCCAGGTGCCAGAGGGCCTCCCAGAAAGCCCTGATCAGGGACAGTGAGAAGATTGGAAGACGTTAGGGCAGGAGGTAGAGAAAAGAACATGGGTCTCCCAGTGTACCAGGTACTATTGGACTTGCTGCCCCCTCTATCTATGGTAGATGCAGATGGTAGTCCTCCCGCTCCCCTGCTTCTAGGCACTGGACAAGTGCACGATTTGGTCCCCACTCTGCCAGCCTCACAGGCCTTTACCAGGCCTCAGCAGGCAGCAGTGTCCACTTGGCTCTGCCTTCCTGCTGATGGGCTGGAGTCTCTGGCATGGAACAGCATCAGGGCCTGCCTCCGTTTCCAGAGTTGGAATGTGGCCACACTCTGCCAGGAGCGGCCCCCAGGACTCTCGGCAGTCTAGAACATGAGGGTCTATCCTAGGAAGTCCTACTGGTGACCCAGCAAGGGCTGGTTGGTACCCAGGCATAGCCATGTGCCTGCTCTTGTGGATCCACTGAGTCAGCTGTGGAGGCTGTGCTCCTGGCAGTCATTAACAATTGAAGACTCCACTGTCTGGTCCTCCTCAGTCCAGCTTCACTCTCTTGGGCATTTTTACTTATTAAAAATGCTCTAGGAATCATGTCTGGTGTTTAGTTTCACAAGCCGCCTGCTTCCTGTGGTCACCCCCGCCTTTCTGCTGGGCCTTTGCAAAGGCCATTTATACCCAGCCCTGCCCTTCTCCAGTGTGTACCTGAGAGCATCTTCTCCTGCCCAGGCCCCCACAGACCAGAGCTCTCACTGTTCTTGGGCCCTGTCAGATTCTCTGCTGTCTGCTCCTACTCAAAGGCCTCTTCTACAACAGCCCAGGGGCTCATTTGACTTGGGCAGGGTTCAGAACTGTAGTCTCTTTGCTCCCCTGGGACTTTAACCCTCCCAAAGAGCCCACTGCCTGGTGCCAGCCCAAGCCGCAGGTGCCAGGGGATGAAGGGCTGTTTCTCCGGGAAAGTTGGAGCTTGGCTGCCTTTCGCTGACAGGCAGACCCAGCAGTATTTAGAAAGGCCGGACCCTGAGTTCCAGTAAAGTGGAGATGGCTAGGCCAAGAGCAAGCATCCAAATGAAAGCAATTAATCTTAAAACCCGAAGTTTAACCGTTTGCAAAACAGATTTTTCCGTCTCTGTGGTGACCCTTCACTGCTCAACCTAATGGATTACTTTATTAATAATGCACTGTGCTTAAAAGCAAAAAAAAATTTCATTTAAAAATAGGGTCTAATTCGGAGTTTT
>NW_016107580.1:2565738-2585807 GCF_001604975.1 Cebus imitator | reverse complement strand
TGACGATTCAATACTTCAGAAAGTCTCTTAAACCCGTTGCTACGGAAAAACGATTGATATTTTATTATCTTTCAGAAGTGCAACATGAAAGCCCTGCAGCCCAGCAGAGCGGGAGCTTTGGTCCTCGGCAGCTGGCAGACCCGACTTCAACCAGAGGAGCCCCAGCCTCTCCCGACAAGATGCTGTCAGGTGGAGAAAAGGCATTGGGGGTGGTTAATAGCAGCCCGAGTCCCTGCTGCAGCCAGACAAAAGGTGCCGTATGCAGGGAACGCACCCTTTGGGGACCTGGGGGTGGGGGAAATGCTGCCACCCAGTTCAGATAACACCTGCTGGGAGGGCAGAAGTGTTCAGGAAGAAGTTGTGTGGTTGGTTTGGAGGAGCAGATGAGTGGATCCAGAACCTTTCTCCCTCCCCCAATTGAAGGTGCCATCTTCAAGGTTTCCCGGAACTAGTGGAGGCCAGACCCCTCTTAATGGGGAGTGGAGTGTAGTTGCATGAGCAGAAAGGTTGCTTTTGAAGAACAGCTGTAGGCTGAGCAGGACAAGAATAGTGGCTGCTCAGGACCCCAGTGGCTGTGCTTGTGCTGTAATGGACCCCAGAGCCCAAAAGCTCCATGGTAGTGGGCACCATATTGTTTAGACTGGACAGGGTGGGGACGGAAGGGCATCTGGAGCTCTCTTCCACAGCTCTAGCAGGAACAGAAGAAACATGCCCAGGGTGCTTGAGGTGCACTGCAATTTGGAGGCAGGGAGCTGGCTAAAATGACCTCCCACTCAAGGCTCATCTGAAACCCTTTGTATTATCTCAGAGTCAGAGGCATTATGAGGTGCCTGGACAGAGCAAGATCCTGGGTGCAGGTGGCGGGTGTCATCTTGTTGGGATGAGACTAATCTCCCTGGTCTGAGGTGTCCCATGTACAGAGCCAAGTCTTCTGGATTCCTGCTAAAGCATGCCAAATAACCTCTGCTAAAGATGAACCCTGCATGCTCCCCATAGCGACAGTATCCCCAGGTACGAAGGAAGGACCCTCTCCATAGGCTTCTCCAAGCCCTTCATTTTTACTAAGAAGGAAAGTGAAGCATGACTGTTCCAAAGTAACATGGGGAGTTAGTGATGAAAGGCACTAAATCAAGGCCTCCTCCCTCCCTGTCTGGCCTGACCCCAGACCCCTTCTTCTCCTCTTCATTCTATATGAAGTTCTCTGATGGCCTACACGGGGCTCTAGGGGAGGGGTCCATGAATAGAGAAGACATACTGAAGATGGATGTCCCACTGCAGTTAGCCTAGAAGCAATGAGGTTTCCCCATCCTCTCTCTTCCTATACGTACTGTGAGACACAGGGCCCCCTAGATGCCATCCCCAGGCCAAATACTTCAAATTCCCCCTCACTGCTGGATGTCTCAGAAGGCAGCAGGCAGGCTGGAGACATCAGCACAAGGCATCAGCAATGCGAACATCCTGTGTGACCCTGAGCAAGTCACTTAACTTTGCATTTTCACCAACTGGCCACGTCAATAACAACGCTGCCCCCGGGGGCAGAGGGCAAGGGCCCAGCAGAAATTCCTGAGTGGAAGGTCAGAGGATGGGCCACTGCAGTCACTTTAAGAGGATTCCCGACTCAAAGCAAACCTACCCTTTCAGTACCTCACCAATGGCAGAACGCAGGCAGCAGCGTGGGCGCCAACAATCACATACCAATGTCCCTACAACACCAATACACAGGCCTCACCTACAGGGCAGTAGGTCCTCCTGGGACAGCCAGGGAACTGCCTCTCTCCTGACCCTGGGGACTCATCTTAGGGCACCCACGTGGCTTTTCCCCCAAGGGGGCTGGGATCCCCAACCTTCTAGGACACTTAACTGCAGGGCACTCCCTGCTGGGAAGGCTTTGGGGTCTATGGGGCCACCTGCTAGTGGCTTCCAGCAGCCATGGGCTCCTCTGTTCTGACCTTTTCCATGCCCTGCAGTTTGCTAGGGTGCGTTAAGACTCGACCACGGAAGGTCCATGCCACTCTCGCAGGCCGCTCCTGCACGAATACTACTGGCCGGCGGCGGGACACTTTCTTCCTCTGGGCCAAACTCCAGCCTCCGCGCTCACAGAGACGGAGATAGCGGGCCAGCACAAGAGGCGGCTCTTTCTCACCGAGTCACGCTCCTGGGCAGCTGTCCTCCGGAGGGTCCAACCCGCCTTCCCCTCGCCTGCCGGGCACCCCGGCGCTCACGCCGTCCTCCCGCGCTCTCGCTTGCCCGGAGCTCTGGAGTCCGGTTCTCCCCGAAGCCGCTGATTTGCTGGGAGCTCAGCGCCTCTCGGGTTACGCGGCGGCGGGAGCGAGGGTGATGGCTGCGGTGAGAGCAGCAGCCGCAGAGACGAAAGGTTCACGGCAAATCTCCGCGGTGCGGAGATCACAGAGGAGCCGGAGCCTCCACGCGGCCCCGCGGCGCAGCACACGGCCCGCGTACAGCTCCTCGGCTCGCGGCCGGGGTCCGGGAGAGGGGGTGCTTGGAGGCCCGGGGCGCGTGCAGCCCGGGGCTCGCCCACCGCCTCTCCCCCAAGTCCCGCCTGGTCGTCCCGGTGCTTCCCCCTGCCCCAGCCCCGGCCCCACGCGCGCTGCCCGCCCCGCAATCCCCGCACAGCCCGGCTTGTGTGCTCCCGTGTCCCCGCGTGTGTGTGCCTGCGCGCCGCGGCGGGGGGCTAGGGTTGGGGGGCGACGAGACCCCGGCCCGCCACCTACCGTCCTCCTTGTCCAGCACCATCATCTCCGGCGCTCCGTGTCCAGCCGCAGCTCGGCTCGGCCGGGAGAAGGGCGCCGACTCAGGGCGCGCTTTGGCGGGGCGGCCGGTCCTCGGGCAGGGAGCTGGCTCTAATTACCCGCTTGTCCGGCTCTTAACCTAGATTGCACTCAGCTAGAATTACATTCAGGAGTGAAGCACTTCGCAGATACAAAAGCAGTCTCACCTACTTTTGTGCCTCAGAATTGCAAGGAACTACGAACTGCAATTTAGAGAGAGAGAGAGAGAGAGGAGAGGGAGAGAGAAGGGGGAAAAGAGGATCAGAGCCGTTTCTTTGATTCTCACCTTCTAAATGGCTCAATTTGCCCAGTATAATCTGTCTTAATGTAATTGCATTTGATAGCTCATAACCCTGGCTCTGGCAACGACACAGCTTTCAGCCTCATAAAGTGTTTTCCTCTCGGATTTAATCTGAATCTCAATCTAAAATTATATTCAAAGAGATGGGGGAGTCTCGCGGCCGTCTCCCGCTGCCTTTCTCCCTCAATGTATGAGGTTTGCACTCCTGCTACTGAATAAATGCACACATTTCCCGAGGCCCCCTCCCTCCCGGGTTAATGGGGAGTGGAGACGCAAGGATACCGGCTCCGCAGCGCCACCTGGAGGCCTCTAGGTCCCAGTTCGGAGAGGGCCTCTGCTCCGATCCCAGGGTCGTGGTCTTCAACGTGTCTGGAGGACGAACCCCATCTGTTACTTCCAGGCCCTCAGCCTTGATTTCTGTCTCCTCTTCAGAGCAATATTTCTCTGATCGCATCCTTTTCCTTCCTACCAGCTCTGTCTGGGGTTTCTTGCTGCTTCCCGATTTGTTGGGCAAAATTAACCCTCTTCAGGGCACAAACGCTCCTACCCTGAGTCTTGCAGCACTTCTCCTGACCCCAGCCGCCCCCATAAGAGCATCCTGACTCCATGAAGTGGGAATTATCTCGGTTTCTCTCTAAGCAGGCCCAGGCATGGCCTTCAAAGCTTTTCTCATTCTACAAATATTTACTGAGCATATATTATGTGCCAAGCACAGTTCTGAGACACTTGAGGATACAGCACTGAACAAAACAAAGATTTCTGCTGCAATTATGGAGTTGACCATTATTGCTCTGTAACTCATAAGGCAGGAAAAGAGACAGTATCCATCTCTTCTCCTGAACCGTGCTTCTCTCTAGAACCCTGGGGCTGATGCCCTGGATGTCTACCCTAGGAAGGCCACCTACTTTTCAATCCCAAGCCTTTTTTCTTTCCCTAGACAAGTACAGAGTTCCAGGGTGGGATAGAAATAATGATCTTTCAGCCGGGTGCGGTGGCTCACACCTGTAATCCCAGCACTTTGGGGGCGGGGGCGGATCACCTGAGGTCAGGAGTTCAAGACCAGCCTGGCCAACATGGTGAAACCCCATCTCTACTGAAAATACAAAAATTAGCCAGGTGCAGTGGCTTGGGCCTGTAATCCCAGCTACCGGGGAGGCTTAGGCAGGAGAATTGCTGGAACCTGGGAAGTGGGGGCTGCAGTGAGCTGAGATCCTGCCACTACACTCCAGCTTGGGAGACAGAGCAAGACTCTGTCTCAAAAAATAAAATAAAATAGAAATAATGATCTTTCTCCAGCCCACGGAGGGCTCCAGACAGATATATTGGAGGCTTGGTCCTGCCAGTCACTTCTGAGGACTAGACCCAGGCAAAGAGAAAGGAGCTGAAGGCCACCAGTTGGGATTCTATCTCATCTCTGCCAATGACCAACAGTGGACCTTAGCAAGTCCCTTTCTCTATTTGGGCCTCAGTTTCCCTGGTTGTGAAGTGGGAGACCTGTTCTTCCTGGATCTGTGGTTGCTGTGGGGATCAGATGAACTAACGCATGTTAATGTGCTTTGTAAACTGTAGCACTCCAGATAATGCAGGGGGGTGGGGGGGAAAATTATCTGGTTCAAAGGAGACCTGAAGGCTAGGTCTTACCCCTTAAACCCTAGGAGGCCCCAGTGCTGAACAGGGGTGGAGAGTAGGGGGCTGCAGCCATCTTCCTCTCTGCTAGGCAGGGAAGTCAGGCTTTGAGAAAACAGAAAAGCACTGCTTCTAATGAGATGCCTCATCTGCAGCTCAGAGGGTTTCACTTTCCCCTTTATCTTGAATACTTAATCCTAATAGTCCTTGAGTATATTTGATGTTAAATATATCATTTTGCTCAGACTCACCATGCCTCAGGACTGTGAGCTTGATCTCTCCCAGCCACTGCTGCCAGACCCATGCCCTCAGGGTCTGAGGGAGGCTTTGGTGCCGCTGCCACCGGCATATTTGGTGCCAGCCCCTCACACCCGCCAGAACTGGGGGCTAGAAAGTATAGCAAGCACAGGGCCTGACAGGCTGGCAAGGGGCAGCTTCTTGCTGTAGAAGCCTGTGCTGCTGGAGGCATTCACTCCATCAGGGCTGCATGCAGCCTTACTCCTGACCTCCAGGGGCAGCTTCTCCTCACTTTCAGGGGCTGGCCCTGACCCACAAACCAGGACTGGGCTAGCTGTGGCCACTCTTCCACTCTCTTGTCCATGAGTTTGTCTGAATACCAATTCATCCTAGCCTCCAAGATACCCAATTGGCAGCCACATGGCTGGCATCCCTTTGGGGAGTCAGGGCCCTGTGCCCCAATCCCAGGGACTGAGGCAGGCCTGGGGCACTGAGCAATGAGCTGCGGAGGCAGGGCGGAAATGGCAGCAGGTGGTTCTTTCTGCAGGTGGCTTTTTCTGCACCCCTGGCTGTGAGCACGGTGCTCCCAAACTGATATGGAGAGGAAACCACAGCAAGTCCTGGAGGGTTTGGGTGGCTTGAGCTTCCAGCCAGGAAGGGGCCTGCTGGGTTGACAGAGGCAGATAGGAACCTCACTCATCCCATCCTGTGGCCTCTCTCCCCTCACAGGTAATCCCTGGGCAAGCAACTCTCACCCCTATACTCACCCAACACCCATGCTCATGCTCACCCCCACCCAAGCTGCTTCTAGGTCCAGGGACACACCCACAGCACCAGAGTGGAATTCTCAGATCCCCTGGGGCTGGGGGAGGTAGTTTTCACCCAACACATTCCACAGGTGAGGAGCATGTGCTCTCACTTCCATGGGCCAAGACTGCTCCAAAATGCCCTTGAAATGCCTCTGGGGACAGCAGGGAGAGGACAGCTATCAACACCCAAGGTTACTTTGAGGAGAAAGCAGGTGCTACTGGTTGTCTTACAAATATATGGGCAGGTCCCAGCAACTTGGCCCTGCACCTGGCAGGAAAGTCCTGAGGAAGAGTTCCTGCATTAGGAGTGGGGGTGGGAGATAGTGGGCCTCAGGGCCTCAGGGCCCAGGCAGACTAGATATTCCAGAACTCTTCAGTGGAGACTGTCAGATGTGCCTCAGCCTGAGGGCCTGTTTCCAACACAATGCAGCTGCCTCCAAGATGGAGTTACAAGCTAGCCACACAGGTGATGCTCAGAGAGGTACTTTGGCGATGAGGGCCCCTTCTCTGTGGCCACCACAGTTGACAGGACAGAGTAAACCTGCAGACTGTGAAGTGCAATCAGGATGCCTGCTGGCCAAATGCAGATGCCCTGCCCTTCCCCCTACTTATACAAAAGCAGCCAGTGCACAGGAATTTGCAACCAGCTGGAGTGAAGAAGTGCACAGTCGGCAAACTTTTCCCCTTTTGGTTTCTGGAAAGCCTGGACAGGCCTTCTTGTAAGCGGCAGTTCTAAATTCTTAGGCCTTGTGGAGGCCTAAGCCAAATCTACACCCTAGCAAAGAAATCTCCCCTACCCCGTGATGAAGACCAAACACCCCTGCACCACAGCCCTGAGAAGGTTGTGGGTGTGCACTGACCAACTGTCCAAGTTTGCCCTGTGACTGAATGCATCCCAGGATGCAGGACGTTCAGTACTAAAATTAAGATAGTTCTGGGCAAACCCGGACAGTTGAACACTATAGTGAGTGGTGGTAGGGTGGATCAAGGGGCTAGTGGAGCCAGAGAGAAAGGCCAGGCAGCCACACCCTTTCCCTGCAGCCCAGCAGTTGCCTCTCAACCCCAAACTTCCCAGCCTCCTGCCCCAGCACTTCATCCTTCAGGCACTAAGGGATTGTCCCCACCTCCATGGATGGTCACTGGGTCAGCCAGGGCTGTGAGTTCTTCCAAGAGACTGGCAGTGGAAAGGGTAGGAGTTGGGATGGATGGAAATTTTGTGAGGTCCAAAGCTTACTGCAGTTTGGAGGTGGGGCTCCTCAAGAAAAGGACTAATACCAAATTACCATCAAGGACCTGGCAGCTGAAGGAACCTGAAGGACCCCAAACTTCATTAGCTTCAAGGTAAAACTGCCTCTAGTTGGACCTGATATTTTGGACTAGATGGCCCACTCACCTACCCCAGCCAGCGTGGCACCTCCCAACATGCCAGGCTGGGTGAACTGATGGCAGCTCCCTCCCCAGCCCTGCCAGGGGCGAAGCACTGTCACCCATCCCGCAGCTACGGAGTGCCAGACCTCAGGGACCCAGGACCGCGCTGGTTTGACCGCACCCTCACCCCAGCACCTGCAGGACCTGTGGGCACCCACGCCCCCGGGCGGGGATCCATTCCGCAGTAGGGTGCGGAAGGGGAACGTGCGGACACCCAGAGGGCCCGGGAGACTGGCTGGCAGTGGGCACTGTCGGGAAGCCCGCGGCGGGGGTCTCAGTTGCGCTCCAGAAGCCCGCCAGGCTGCAAGAGCCCGTGAGAAAGTTCCCGGCTGGAGCGCGCGGGGCTGGCGGGCTCGTGGGAGGCCGGGAGACTTCCTAATCCCGCCGACGAAGCCCGGGCGCTAAGCCTGGCACCGCAGACCCCGGCACCGGGGCTCACATCCAGCCGCCGCTCTTCCGGGAAGCAGCCAACAAGCCCGAGGCTGCCCGCGGGTGCTGGGGGCGCTGCCGCCGCTAGCGGGGTGGCCTCAGCAGGGCCCACGCCGCAGTCCCCTCCCCGCGCCGGGCGCGCCCCCGGTCACCTACCGTCCTCCTGGTCCAACACCATGGTCCTGGCGGCTCCTGCCGGACACGCGCCGAGGACACTGAGGGGCGAGCGGCTCGGACTCCCGCCGCTGGCCGCAGAGCCGCGGCTGCCGACCGGAGCAGGCGGAACGGCGTCCGGAGCGCAGCCCCGCGGGCAGGGAGCGCAGGAAGGAGGAGGGACTGGGGGTGGGCGCGGGGGCGAGACGGCCAGGCCCGGATCGCGGGACCTGCGCGAGCAGCCGCTGCCCGGGCCGGGCCGGAGCCGGAGCCGGAGCCGCGCGCTTTTCCTCCCTCCGTGCCTGCCGCGCTCGCCTCAGCAGAGTGAAGGCTGCATTTCCCAGGGCCCCTCAGATTCCCCTGTTAATTAAATCAATTCATTATGCTCAGATCTGATTAGCGGCCCTTCCCCCCCTTTGAATCAATTATTCAATACACAAACATAATTGCTTGGGCCAGAGGTGCCCGCCATTAGCTTATTTAACTCCAAGGACACTAATTACCCGCAGGGCACGGGAACTTTTCTCATTAATTCTGACTAAACACAAAAGCACAGCCAGAGTGTGTGCGTGTGAGGGGCTGTGTGCGTGTGAGGGGCTGTGTGTGTGTGTGTGTGTGTGTGTGTGTGTCCGCCTGCCAGAGTGAGGGCTGTGTGGGGTGGTGAGCCACTGTGTGAGCTCAAGACCAGACTGGGGTGGGGGTGGGACGCGTGCGATTGCGGGTGGGTGTGTGCAGGTGGGGGTGTGGGTTCCGTGCCTGTGATTCTGAATGAGTGCGTCAGGCTAGGCGTGACTCTGGGTCTGGGGACTGTGGGCCGGGGCTGGAACCCGGCACAGGAATGTGTATGAGATCGCGAGAGTGCTTCTGTGTGCGACTGTGTGAATATGACTCCGTGGCTACCGTGGCAGGCGCCCCATCTCCTTTCTTTTTTCATTATTGCCCGGCTATTTCCCGCGGCATGCTCATCCCCCTGGAGGAAAGTGCAGATCACAGAGGAAGAATCCGAGAGGATCAAGAGGCGGTGGGTGACTCTGGAGCCAGGCCGGGCCACATTGTCCTCCTCCCCGCCACCTGTTTGGGCCTTGGCTGGGCTTTGCTCTCCCTCAGCTCTGCCCCCAGTTGTAAACCCCAGGTTCCCATCTTCCCCTCCCCCGGCCCCACCCCCGCACTTTGCCCTCTTTCTGCCCCTCTCAATACCGCCCCCACTCTCAACTTTTATCCCAAAGCCCTCCCCCACCCCACCCTTCACATTCGCCTGACGGTCCACGAACCCCCAAGTCCACCCACCATAGATCTAGTTCTTCACCTCCCGTCTCAAGGCTGTACCGAGGGTGTGCCTATGGTTGACCAACTTCTCCACATTTTACCTCCCAGGAAATCTCTATTGAGAGAGCCAGTGAGAGAGCCCACAGAGGCAGGGACACAGAGGGTAATTGATTCCCCCAAATTAGGTTTCTGCTTTCTAAAGACCGGCATTGTTCCTATTCTCAATGTGCACAGAGGTATTGAAGATTTCCTTTTTGTTTCCTCCGGCAATGAATGAGCTTAATCCATTTGGCTTTATAAATCAGGAAACTAATATTCGCTCCTTCCATAGCAGCTTTTTAAAAAATTTAATTGGTAAGGGAGGCGCAGTTAGTCACCCTTATACTGTCCCCAGGCCCCCACTTATCAAAACATATTCTGATTGAGGGGTGGAGAGAAGGGAGGGGGCTCATCCTGATTCCTCCCACTCTCTTTCATCCTCGCAAACAGATCCACATAGTGTCTGGGAAAGTTTCTGAGATGATTGCATGAATTATATTCATTTTGGTGAAGAAAAGGAGGAGTGCTCCTTTTCTGATCTCTCAAATCAGCTGCTCTCAATTCCCCAGGAGTGACTGCCTAGATGGGTGCTGGCTATTCCATGTACTAAGATCAAAGGGCAAGTAGGGCCTGAAATTCTGTCCCCCTCCACCCTCCAAGCCATGCAGCTGGCACAGACTGCACCCACCCAGGGAGGGCACCTTTTGCTACTTTGCACAAAGGCGCCATACAGACTAGCAGGGCCCTGCAATTGGGTAACTCTGCTTGGCCAGAGTTCACACTCAGAGAAGCTAGCCTGAGGCGTAGGCACCCAGACTCCCTGTTCCCACCATTACTTGCAGCAAGGGCCTGTGTGAGCTCTTAAAAGATCAGCCTCCTGGTTTTCATAGAGAGAAAGAGAAAGTTCAGAGAGTGTAAACATCATGGGGTAATCAGGGATAATAAAGCAGTTGCCCCGCCATATCTCTGCATTTATATGGGGCCCCAGCTCCTGGTGAAAGACACTGAACTCAGTCCACAGCTGGGATTGAGACAGGGACAGATCTATCATGAGGACTGATGTCTTCAACGGGGGGCATTTGGGGGAGAGACAATGAGAAGAGATCCTCATGGGTGGACTAGACTGAGCAGCAAGGCCAGGAATTCAGAGAAACAACAATTTCAAGTATGGTGCAAGGTGGGGCCTCACCTGCCCCGACCAGCACTCTGAGAAGAAGAGGGCAGTGATACAAATGATGAACAGGGTCACTAGGAGCCCTGCAGCTCGGCTCTGGGAGCCCCCTCTGAAACAGCTGGTCATTAGAAGCTGAGGTGTCACCTTGCTGGGCCAAGAGGAAAAGAGCAGCTGGGACAGCAACTTGGTGGCATTAACAGCAGCTCAGGCAAGATGGCAAGAGCATCAGGCAGCAGCTCTAATTATACAGACGGTGTCCCTTCTCATAATCCATCAACCCCCATCTCCCAACCCTGGGATTGCTAGGGGGAAAATGACTATCTAGAACTCAAAATCTAATGGTGTCCAGAGGGCACATGGGTCATAGGGGTAAGCATTCCTAGAAGGTCTCACAACTATTTGGAGAGGAGGATCCTGGAGAGGAGAATTGGAGCAACAGAATTTGGGGCTCATTTATTGTAAAATTATGGGATCTGGTACTCGGCATTTTTATGCCTTTATGTTCCAATCTGTCTTAGCTGCATGACTGGCGTAAAGGGAAAGGCTGTGTGAGCAAGAATGGACCAGAACAATAATAGGGGAGCAGTCTCTGGTGCAACCACCAGCTTTTCCTAATGGCAGTGGAGGTCAGTATATCAGTATGTTACACTAAACATGAAGAGAGTGAATTTCCCTATCAAAAAACAGATTGTCTGAGTAAGTTAAAAATAAAATATAGCCAAATGCTGTTTACAAGAAATACTCCCAAAACAAGGTGACAAAGAGACTGAAAATAAAGCAATGGGCAAAGATATACCAAGAAAATGCAAGCAGAGAGGGAGTAGAAACAGCAATATTAATGTCAAACAAAGCCAACTTCAAAGCTAAAAGCATAAACTGCTTGAAAATCAAGAAACACCCTATTAAATTAGCACTGGATCAAAATCAGATCAAAACTGAAATTACCAATCTGGGAATGAAAATGGAGAACACAGCATATCATACAGAATTTATGGAACATGCTATCCTCCGAGGAAGAAATATAGCCTTAGATGCTGGAAATATTAAAAAAAAAAAAAAGACTGGAGGCAAATGAACTAGGTATTCAATCTAAGAAATTAGAAAAGAACATACTGAACCAAAAACAGTAGAAGAAAATTAATGAAGTCAGAAAATAATGAAATAGAAAATAAACAAGTAATAGGAAAGGTAAATAAAAGGAAAAATTAGAACCAACACTTGTTTTTTGAAAAGTCCAACAAAATGGGGGGAGAAAAACTTCCAGAAAGACCTAGTTAAGAAAAATGAAGCACAAATATATGACATTAGATATAAAAAAAGAGATCTATCACAGGTACAGAAAAGGTTAAAGAATTATAATAATAATAATATGAGTAAGCCTATGAAAATAAATGTGAAAACCTGGAGGAAATGCATGACTTCAAGCAAAGTAGAAAATTATCAAAACTGAGCATAGAAGACGTTGAAATCCCGAATAGGCCAATAAACAGAAGACATTTAAAAAGCTATTAAAACTGTGCCATTAAAATATCACAAGGCACCATATATGCTCCAACAATTCTACTTCTGGAAATATACCCAAAGAATTGAAAGCAGGTTCTCAAAGAGATATTCGTACATCTATGTCCATAGCAGCATCACTCACAATATTCGAAAGGTGGAAGCAACCCATGTCCACCAATAGACAGATAAACAAAATGTGACATATACATACAGAATAGTATTCAGCCTTTCAAAGGAAGGAACTTCTACACATGCTACAACATGGATGAACCTTGAAGACATTATACCAAGTGAAATAAGCCAGTCACAAAAAGACAAATATTGTTTGACTTCATTTACATGAGGTGCCTAGAGTAGTCAAATTTGTAGAGACAAAAAGTAGAATGGTGGTTGGCAGAGGTTCAGGGGAGGGGAGAATGGGGAATTTAATGGGTATAGCATTTTCAGATTCACAAGATGAAGTGTTCTGGAGATTGGTTACCCAACAATGTGAATGTGCTTAACACTGCTAAACTGTACACTTAAAAATGGTTAGAATGGTGCATTTTATGTTATGTGTATTTTATCACAATTAAAATAAAACCCCACAAGGCACAGATTACATTAAAATGAGTTTTATATAACCTGAAAAACAGATGATTTTAATGTTTTTTAAACTATTCCAGACAAGAGAAAAATTTGGAAAGCTTCCTAGTTTGTTTTATGAGCCAGCATTTTCTTATTCCCAAACCTTATAAAAATTGAATTTTAAAAGAAAGAAAAGAAAAAAAAATTCACAGAACAGCTTGCATATGAGTGCAAAATCTGAAATAAGATATTAGCTATCTTGACATGAAAAAAAAAAGGTATCAAAAGAATAATACACCATGACAAAGGAGGATTTATTTTAACACCACATGATTCAGCATCAGGAACTCTATTAGTATACATCAACAAATAAAGGAACAAAATATGATTATAGTAATATATGTCCAAAATTATTTGATAAAATTTAACACATATTACTAATAAAAGGTTAAGAAAAATAGAAATAGGAGAAAACTACTTCAATTTGTTAAGACTATTTACCAAAACCCAATAGAAAATAAATAAATGTGATATTCTGAAACTATTTCCATAAATGGGAAATTAAAATGTCCATTATCGTCATTATTATTCAACATTTTTTGAGACTTTAACTCAGTAAGGCAAGAAAAGGAACTGCTTAAAATAAACAGCTGTTTTTAAAAAGGACAAAAATATGTTTATTTACAAATTATGTGATATGTAACCTAAAATCCAATAAAATTTAGTTTGCAAGTTACTAGAATTATTAGATAATTGAGAAGGTAGCTAAATACAAGATAGATAGAAAGCTGTAGTTTTTTTTCTAAATGCAAGGATATATTAGAAATGGCAATGAAATAGAGCATTTGCAATAATGACAAAGCTATAAAATATTTAGGAATAATTTTAAAACAATAATCATCACAAAGGTAAAGGTCTTCTTTAAAGGAGCTCATGAAAGCATATTGAAGACATTAAAAGATATGAATATATAGAAAGACAACCATATTTCTAAAAGAGAAGACATTATCAAAAAAGCAAATCCTTTCAAAATTAATATATCAATTTAGTGCAATTTCTATTAGAATCTCACATTAAAAATATTTAGAACTGAAAAACATTTAACTTGAAGTACAATTAAAAATTAAATATATGCAGCTAGTAAAGAAAACATTTAAAAAAAAGACTAGTTGGAGACAACTTGTGTTACTAGATAATAAAACATACTACAAAGCTACTATAATTAAATAGTGTGGTGTAAGTCAGGAAGAAAGAAATAGATCACAGGAACAAAGAGACAATAAATAGGTTCAAGCACAGAACGGAATTTAATATATGATAAAAGTTGCATTTTAATTCATCAGAGAAAAATTAATAAGTGGTACTGCCATCTGAATAGACATTTCTCCACAGGAGATATACAAATAAACCGGTAGAACCTGAAAAGATGCTCCACATCGTTGGTCATCCGGAAAACACACAACAAAACCACAGTGCAATACCAATTCACGCCCACTAGAAAGCTGGAATTAAAAACTTTAGATAATGACTGTTGGCGAGAACGTGAAGAAATTGGAACCCTCATACGCTGATGATGGAAATATAAAATGGTGCAGCCACTTTGGAAAACAGCCTTGCAGCTCCTCAAAAAGTTGAACACAGAGTCACTGTATAACCAGCAATTCCACTCCTAGGTGTACACCCAAGAGAATTGAAAACATAGGTCCATGCAAAAATTTGTACAGTGATGTTTATATCAGCATTAGTGATCACAGCCAAATGGTGGGAAAAAACCCAAACATTCGTGAACAGACAAATGGATATTATTCAGCTATAAAAAGGAATAAAGTACTGATATGTGTCACAAGATGGATAAACCTTGAAAACATAATGCTAAGTGAAAGAAGCCAGTCACAAAAGACCATGTATTAAATGATTTCACTTGTACTGAATGTCAGAATGGGCAAGTCTGTAGAGAGAAAGTAGATGAGTCATTGCCAGGGACTGGGGATAGTAGGGGTGTGATAGCTAAAGGGTGCAGAGTTTCTTTTGGAGGTGATAAAAATGTTCTAAAATTGTGGGAGACTGGCATATCTGTGAATATATTAAAAGGCATTGACTTATACACTTTAAATGGTGAATTGTATGGTATATGATTTACATCTCAATAAAGTTGTTTCAATAAATGGTGCTGTCATAATTCATTATTCACCTGGAAGAAACAAATGAGATCTTACCTCCCCAAAATATAAAAATTATGTTCCAAGTGGTTCCAATATTTTAAAATAAGAATGAAACATTGAACATATTAGAAGATATTTTAAAAGAAACATTTAATAGATTTGGATAATAACAACATGAATAAATTTGTTGGGACTAACAAAGGAAAAGGTAAACATACTAAATTTGATTTTCAAAATTTCTATGGTAAACAATAGCATAAACAAAAGAAAAATACAAGTGATTTATTAAGAAAATATTTGCAAAATATGCTGTATATATGAAGAGTTTCTATAAATTGTAAAGAAAAGACAAAAGCCTAAAAGAAAGCTGGAGAAAGAGAATCGACAGGCCATACAGAGAGGAAATCTAAATGGCCGACAAAATGATTGTCCGCATTATTCACTGGGAAAATGCAAATTAAGACAAAATAAGTTTTCATTATTTAACTTCATCAGATTGGCAAGCAATTTTAGAAGAGTAAAATGTCCAGGTCTGCTAAAATTTTGAGAAAATGTGTACTCCTTTGCTACTGAGCAAGTAATCTGGCAGGATCTATTACTTTTGGGGCAGGTAACCTGGTACTATCTATTAAACATGTAAGTGCCTTTTGAGCTATAAATCCTTCTTCTGGGTCTTCATCCTATAAGGGAAAATCACCTATATATAAAGATAATTCTAATTTTAGCATTGTTTGTGGTGGCAGAAAACTGGAAACTGTATGAATATCAATGATTGAATTCAATCAGTGATTGAATTAATTGTCCTACAACTCTGCTGTAGAATATTATGCAACTGTTAAAAAATGAGTTAGAGCTACTGACTTGCAAAAGACATCTGTGATGTTCTGTTTAGTGGGAAAAATAGATTGCAGAGTATCAAGTAACATTATCCCATTCAAAAGAAAACCTCTTTCTATTAAGAGGCACATGAAGGAAAAATGTAAAAGGCAGCACTTGTTCAGGCTGTCAATATTGGTGACCGTAGCTGGTAAGAATGGAAGGTAAGAGAGTAGGAGAAAGTATACACTGAGCCAGGCATGGTGGCTCACATCTGTAATCCTGGTGACTCAAGAGGCTGAGGAGGGAGGATCACTGAAGCCCAGGAGTTCGAGGCTGTAGTAAGCCATTATCCCATGATCATACCACTGCACCCCAGCCTGGGCAACAGAGTGAGACTCTGACTCAAACAAAGTGTACACTTATCTTTTCATTATTTATAATGTGTAGGTAATTTATAATTTTTAAAATTTAGAAATTAAGTGGGAGTTGTTTTTGACACTCCCTCCAATCAGTCACTGCTATTGCCCTAGCCAAGTCACCATGATCTCTTACACACTATTGCAAGAGCTCCTTACTGGCCCCCACCCAAAGTCCACCCTCAATCTCAATGATACAGCCCCTATACTCCATGAGCAACCAGGAGATACTTAAAAAAATGCAAATCAGATCTTGCCAACCAATCCTCAAAGCTGTAATGGCTTTCTGTTGCTCTCCATAGCAAGCCCCCGGTCCTCTCTCTGCATGTCCCACTAGGTTCTGCATAAGCAGGCTCTCCAGAAGCATCTCCCATCACTGACACCCACCCTTGCTCCTACGACGCAGCATATTGCCCTTGTCATTGCCGGAACTGCCGCCTGCATCCAGGCCTGCAGATGCACCATTTTTTCTGCCTGGAATATTCCTGCCCCCCTTTATTTGTACTACCTCGTGTTCACCCCTTGGGTTCAGGATTAAATGTCAGCGTGGCCTCTCCCCTCAAGACTAGCTTAGATCTCCCTGTTATAGTCTGGCATGGGACTTCCGTGTTTTTCCTCTGTAGCTCTTATCATAATGATCTAGTTAATTACATAGTTAGTTGAACAATTATTTGTGTGACAGCGATAAAAGAAAAACTATTAAGCTATAAGTGTCTGCATCTTCTTTTCCAGCCTCCTACCTTGGGAGAAAAATGGGTCAGAGAAGGTTTCAGGGGTTCAACCCAACTCAGAGATTCTGAACTTGCTCCATGCACCTGCCACTCCAGCCCCAGTTGGGAGAATTTGCCTGGCTCAAATATTTCTCTCCACTCTTTCATTTATGTAGCCAACTAGCTTGCTCTGAGACTTGATTATGGCAAAACCTCCGAGGTGCTGATGAGCTTTCAGGCTTCTCCAGCCAGCTGTTTCAGGGACCTCCCCCCACCTCCAAATGGCTTCATTTCTGCACCTCCCACCTTTCAGAGACCCTTACCAAGGGGGCTCCTGGATGCCTACAGCCCCTCTGAGGCTACAAATACCCCAGCAACCAAACCCCACCCAGCCTGACCTGCAATGTCAGAATCTCAATCTGAACCCTGATTTTACATGACTAGGGGTCATCTGCTCCCTCTCCCATTCTCCTAATCACCTGTCCACTGATGACTGGAGACCTGGAGCGATCCTGGGCTGGGTCTAAGGGGCCAGCTGTGCCACGTGCTCTGGAGGCTGGTGCTGGTCCGTGAGCTTCATGGACGCCAACCAACTGGGCCGTGGGGCTGAGCACCGTGACTCACTCCCAGAGAACAGACTGTTTCCCAACAAGCTCACCAGAGTGAACACACCCACATGCAGGTGGTCCCCTTGGAGCTACAACCGCATGTCCCAACAGCATACACATCTCAGAAACAGTCCTTTTCTATGCTGCAGGCAGGGGCCCAGGGATTTGGGACTGATGGGAAGTGCTCCTAGTTCCCCTTCCTGGTCCCTCTCTCTCAGTCTCTAGTGGGGTCTTGCTGCCCCACCCCTACCCCATGATGGAAGAAGCCAAAGGGATTCCTTCTCACCCAGCATTCAACCTATCTGAGAGGCCCTGCCAACTCCCAAATGATACATGTTTGGAGGTAAAAACAAGACAAAACGAAACCCTGGAAGCACATATTCCTCCACAGCTGCTGCTACCCAGGACTTGCCTGGGCTTCTCCAAGCCCCTGTGCTCAACCACCTTTTGTGGTGAGTCAGAAATATTTGAGTCCTATCAGGGCTGGAGGTCACAGCTACCACCTGGGGCTTGTACTAGATATGCTCAACCCACGCAGATTGAGCCGTCTAAAGCCTGGGGGACCACACCTGGGGACAGGTTGCTAATTCAAACCCTCAGAGCCTGCAGGTAGAACTGGAGCCGCAGACTTGCTGGTGACGCTAGGCCTGTGATTCTCTCTCCACTTCTTGCAGTTCTCATGCCATGTAACTTCCCCTTCCCGCGTGTGGCAGACTGCTGGTGGCAGATCCAACCTGTCTTTCCCTTCCTCCGTGGCACATGGCACTGAAACTCTATTTCCAGCTTCCATCGCAATGGGTGTAGAGAAGCTACAGTTCTCATTTGTAGGCAGAATAGAGATATAAGCTATTTCGACCTCTCCTGCTTACAAGGGGAGAGACCCAAGCTAGGCCAATGGGTGTCCCCAGTGGGAGTTTTGACATTGGAACCAGAGAGCTGGGTTGGTATCTCTTTGGCAGCTGAAGCTATCAGGTGTAAAAGTTAAAACTCATGTTGTCTGCCATGTAGATAAATCTGTTCTGTGGAGACTACACTGACATGAAGAAACAAGCTGCTTATCCACAGCTTCCTATCTTTCTCCATTTCCATAAGCTGGAATAGCACCCAGATTTGATTAGTCAGATGAGAGCAATACCCTAAGGTATGCAGAGAAATAAGATAGGAGGAAGCTGGGTCTCAAAATGACCTTGTGGAGTAGCCCTACCAACCTAGATTTTATCTCCTGGTATGACAGATAAATGATAACGTGCCATATTCTTTAGGCCATTGTAGCTTAGGACCTCTTTGTTACAGCAGCTTTGCCCTTTTCCTAACAAATACACTGATCCTCTGATTCCTCATCAGTAAAATAGTCTGAATGTGTTCTCCAAGTCCCCGTTCCCAATTCTAGACTCTGCTTTGCCAGGCCTCTCATTTCCAAAAAGCTTCCCAGGATGGAAACCTCTGTCCCTTCGCCTGGAGCCAAGGCTGAGCCTTGATGTGCTCGCTGCTTTCTCCTTGTTTCAAGAAGTTCCCTGATGCTCATGGAAGGGCCTGATCCTGGGAGCGACAGAAGGAAGGATATGAAGAAATATCCAAAGTTCTTTCTTTTTGGCTGGAGCAGGGAGCTAAAGGCAGGTGGATTAGGATAGGCTACTGCCTACGTCTAAGGCAGCTTCATATTTCAGGCCCTCCAGGTGAGCCCAGATGGGTATTTGTCCTGACCCTACATTTCAGCTCAGCTGCTCCAACTGTAGGGACTCTGGCAAGGCCCACCCTCACTCTCTCTTTCTGCTGTTGTAGACCAGACTCTCTGAAACCAAAGATGTGGTCCAGGCCTATGGACACAGAAAAGGTCAGGGGGCTGCTTTTCCCAATCTCCACCTCATAGGACCACAGATTGGTCCCTGGCTCAACAGGTTAGGAGCTGCTACTTTATGCCTTGCCTGAGGGTCCCAGAAGCTTGGTTCTGCAACTCTTAGAATAATGTGATAACACCCAACATGTGCCCCATGGGGCAGCATCTGAGTCCTGTCTAGCCCAGCCTGAGCATAAGCATTTGCCTAGAGGCAATCCTAACAGAAGCTTGGAAGCTGGAAGCTACTAGCCTAGAACCAAATGGTCTAGGATAAGCCTAGGCCTGCTAAGGCCAGCAGAACCATCTCAAGGAACGGAGGTGGGGCTGAGACAACTGCTTGCTAACCTGGACTGAAAGCCTCCCATTCTCCTTCATGTTCCTCTTGTTAACAACCAACAGTGTCTCACGCATTTTAAGGCCAGGTCTCATGCTGGGTGCCAAAGTTCACGGTCACTGTCTTAGTTCATTTTGTGCTTCTATAACAGAACACCTGAACCTGGGTAACTAATAAAGAACAGAGATTTATTTCTTACAGTTCTGGGGGCTCGGAGGTCCAAGGTTGAGAGGCCTGCATTTGGAGAGGGCCTTCTTGCTATGTCATCCCATGGCAGAAGGTAGAAGGGCAAGAGAACACAGTGAAGAAGAGAGAGAGAAAAAAGAGGCTGAATTCATCTTTTAGAAGAACACCACTCCCTTCCTAACAAACTTACTCCCAAAATAACAGCATTAATCCATTCATAAAGGCAGAACCCTCGTGACTAATCACCTCTTAAAGGTCTCACCACTCAGTATGATTTCATTGGGGATTACGTTTCTAACACATGAACTTTTGGGGACATATTGAAACCACAGCAGTCACTTTAGTAGACACATATGGAATTGTCTGTTGAAAATCCCTCCCCCACCCACCTTCAAAATACTTCCCCCTTCCCAATTACTCAATTCAGATGTTCCTGTGAAAGATATACAGCTCTTACACAATCTTATGCCCCTGGCCTGTTGGACACTGAGGTAGGCACCTAAGAGGCCAATGGATTTTCTCACTAGGAGTTTTGAACTTGGGACCAAGAGAGTTGGGTTGGTTTCTCTCTGGTGGCTGAAGCTATAAGATGTAAAAGTCAAGATTCATATTCTCTGCCAGGTAGATAAATTTGTTCCAAGCCAGCATGAAGAGACAAGCAGAGGTGGGTGACAGA